>NC_041749.1:56812688-57027688 GCF_004115215.2 Ornithorhynchus anatinus
CTCATTAGAGAGACCTGGATTTACTACAGATGACTGTATTATACACAGTGAGTCCAATGATCTCCAGAAGCTTAAATTGGGCTGTACCAAACTATCTTACCTGATTTTGGTGGGAAGATCAAGGGGTTCTCAACTGGAATGGGAGAAAAGAGACCTACATTTAAAACACACAAAATTGTAGATGTGGAAGTAGTATTTTGCTAGGTATAGTCTCAGTGCTGCCATTATCTGTATTAAAATTACCAGTTATTAGCAAATAACCTAAAATGAAATTGGGCACATTTTAAATAAGAGAAGGTATACGATGGAGGTGCAGTTTGCTAATCTGTGACTCCCTTGAAACTGAATGCTTCTAGGCAACTTTTTTTTTAGATTCCTCCAATTAAAGCATTGGCTTAAGATATACCCCTCCTTCCCCCTCCTCTGATAGGTTTCTCAGGCAGGATGAGCAAATTTGCCATGCCTAAGCCAGATCTGATTGGTGGCAAAATCTGGCGGTCGAGTTGTGCCAATGACATAATACCCTCTTGTTGAGTGGTGAAGGTGAGAGCATGGGGCCACTTTTTCTGGACCTCCACAACTTGATGATGATGGTATTTGTTAAGCACTTACTATGTGCCAAGCACTGTTCTAAGCGCTGAGGGAGATACAAGGTAATCAGGTTGTCCCACGTGGGGCTTGCAGTCATAATCCTCATTGTACAGATGAGGTAACTCAGGAACAGAGAAGTTAATTGACTTGTCCAAAGTCACACAGCTGACAAATGGCCGAGCTGGGATTAGAACCCATGACCTCTGACTCCCAAGCCCGTGCTCTTTCCATTGACCCATACTGCTTCTCTGCTTTTCTCTTCCACTCTCTTGTCCACTCTCACAGAATAACCTCAAACCACCGGCCAAGAACAGAGTGGCCTATTGGATAGAGCACGAACCTGGAAGTCAGAAGGACTTGGGTGCCAATACTGGCTCCACCCTTTGTCTGCTATGTGACCTTGGGCAACTCACTTCACTTCTCTGGCCCGCAGTTTCCTCATCTGTAAAGTCGGATTAAGACTGTGAGCCCCATGTGGGACGGGGACTGTGTCCAACCTGATTAGCTTGTATCTACCTCAGCACTTAGTAGAGTGCCTGGCACATAGTAAGCACTTAACAAATGCCATTAAACAACAAACACATACATGGGCATACCAGCAGTTTGGCTTAGTAGAAAGAGCATGGGCCTAGGAGTCAAAGGACCTGGGTTCTAATCCCAGCTCAACCACTTACCTGTTGTGTCACCTTGGGTAAGTCCTTAACATCTCTGTGCCTCACTTCCCTCATCAGCAAAATGGGGATTCAATATCTGTTTTCCCCCTTGCTTAGACTCTGCACCACATGTGAGATGTGATTTTTTTTTATCTACCCCTACCCCAGTCCTTAGTACAATGCTTGGCACATAGTAAGCACTTAACAAATACCACCACGACCTTATGCCCAGCCTGCACTCTATTGTACTCAGCACCCACTGTATCCTGCTTCTCCTGGCTGTAGGATGAGCCATTCTCACTCAAGACCTATGCTTCCTGCTCCAGGAAAATTGTTGGTAAATGGTCTCCAGGGAGCTGGCAGGGGATGGCGGGGGGAAGGTGGGGAGGTGGGAGGGAGAGAGAGTGGGCAGCCCTGTGGTGGAGGAGGCAGGACCCTGTCCCACTGTACCTCCTTCCCTATCAACCCTCTCTTTGATGGAAATGCCAAAATCAATTCTTAGTAGACTTGAAAAAGGGAATAATCACTTGGTAAAGCCATCTGTAAAATGATCCTTCTAGGGGAATTAGTCAAACATTATCTCTTTCTGTGAAGTAGGATGATACCAATAGAGATACTTTGGGTGTGTGCTTATTTATTTTGATGGTTAGGGAAGGGTGAAAAGAGTGTACATGTTGGGATGGGGAGGAACATGAGTTTTCTTTATCCTTTTCAACAGCCTTGTTTTGTAATGTCCTTTCCAGGACTGTGGCTTCAGTATTACTTTCTATATGGCATTGCTTTCTGATAAAGTACTTGACAGTTTATCTCTTCATTGGTATTTAGGTAGTTGAAGTAAAACTTGAAGATTTAACAAAGGAATGGTAGAAATAAGCATTAGAGTACATAAAATTAAATTGAAGCATGAAAGTGATTATTCATTCCTTCATGACAAAGTGTTTATTAGTTTTAAATACAAACCCACTTTTTGTTATAGAACGTATATATAAAGGAATATTAATTTTGTAGGCCTTTTTCTAGACCATATACTTCAAGGGGGAAAGAAATATATAACTGAGAATGATGTCCATATATGGAAAAAATCTCATCTCACAAATCAAACATTCCAATTTAAAGATGTTTTTTGCTATTCTAACCATACTCATTAAACATTTTTATTAACTGCTTACTTGTCTTCGCTGATCTCCTACTATAACCCAGCCCTTACATGTTGCTCCTCTAATTCCAACCTACTCTCTGTACTTCGATCTTATTTTGGGTTTTTTTTTAATGGTATTTGTTAAGAGCTTACTATGTGCCAGGAACTGTACTCAGCACTGGGGTTGATAAAAGCTAATCAGGTTGGACACAGTCCCTGTCCCACATAGGGCTCACAGTGTCAATCCCCCTTTTACAGATGTGGTAACTGAATCACAGAGACATTGTTACTTACCTAAGGTCACACAGGAGGTAAGTAAGTGGTGGAGCTGGAATTAGACCCCAGGTCCTCCTGCATCCCAGGCCTGTGTTCTGTCCACTAGGCCACGCCACTTCTCATCCATCCTGCCACTGAGTCCTTGCCCACATTCTCCCTCCAGTCTAGAACTACCTCCCTCTCCATATTCACAAGACCACAAATCTCCCCACCTTTGAAGCCTTTAATAGGACAAATCTCCAAGAGGTCTTCCCCAATTAAGCCCTCTTTTCCCTGGCTCCCTCTCCCTTCTGTATTGTCTATGCAGGACCTGTGACCTTTGAGTATTTAATATTTGCCCCACTCTCAACTCCACAGCACTTACGTATATATCTCTGTATGTGGTAAATTATGTATTTATGTTAATATGTCTCCCCCTCTAGACTGTAAGCTTGTTGTGGGCAGGGAATGTGTCTACCAACTCTGTTGCTTTGTATTCTCCCAAGTGCTTAGTACAATGCTGTGGACACTGTAAGCGCCCAAGAAATACCATTGATGCTGATGATGACAGATGACCACTCTCCCCATCTTCATCAAGCCCTACTCATATCACATCTCCTCCAGGAGGACTTCCTTGAGAAGCAGCATGGTGTAGTGGACAGAGCAGGGGCCTGGGAGTCAGAAGGTCATGGTTCTAATCCCAGCTCTGCCAGTTGTCTGCTGTGTGACCTTGGGCTAGTCACTTCACTTCTCTGTGTCTCAGTGCCCTCATCTGTAAAATGGGGAATGAGACTGTGAGCCCCATGTAAAAAAGGGACTATGTCCAGCCCGGTTTGCTTGTATGCACCCCAGTGCTTAGTACAGTACCTGGCACATAGTAAGCGCTCAGCAAATACCATAATTATTATTATTGTTATGCCCTGACTGAACCCTAATTTTCCCACCCTAATTGCCCACCCTTCTACATGATCTGTGTTCTCGGGTCTGTACCTCTTAAGTGTTTTGATACTCACCCCACCCTCATGGCACTTATGTAAAATCTTTATACTCGACTACTTCCCCCAGCCATAATTTATTTTAATGTCTGTCTCCCCCTATAGACTGTAAGCTCCTTGTGGTCAGGGATTCCACCTTCTAACTCTGGAGTATTGCACTCTCCCAAGCTGTTAGTACAGTGTTCTGCACAAAGTAAGCACTCAATAAATATCAATTATTGATTGATTGATTGCCCAAATTTAGGTTTCTTCTCTGAAGCATTATTCAGGTGACAGTCCACACTGAAACATATCCATGGCTTTGTCTTGTTTTTGTAGCAAAACATTTTTGTCCAAACTTGAGATAGGGATAGACTAATATTTAAATACACATTAAAGGATTTAAACTTTAATACACTTTGGTTTTCACTGGTTTTGTTGAGGGCTTGGAGTAAGTATAACCATCACAAGCTACATGTTGCTCTCTAAAGTACGCTTTCAGAAACACACCATTATCAGGCATTCTCGAATGAAAATAGAAAGAATATGCTTGCATATCTATAGGCCATGTATTCACATATGACAGTGTCAAGTGAAAGAGAAAAATTATATAGCGACTATGAAGGCTTCATATTCACTATTCCTGCCTGGAAGAAATAGACTACCAGAGATCCAGAGTGACACTAATAAGACAGAGTGAACTTACCTCACCACTGAGAAAAACATGTTAATCTGTTTTATATTCTCTTTGTACAGCATGCATGTATCTAATGTGTACTTTTATTTTAGTTTACAAGTCTGTCTCCTCTGCCCAACTGATGATTTTTAGTCTCCCCTGTCTGCCCCTCTGTGTCTGATGTTGATGTCAGATACAGAGCACATTGGGAAGCCTTTGAACATTTTTATTTCTGGTGGTTGAGCCCATAAAGTTGTTTCCCTGCTTGGTCGTGTGCATGTTACAGTTACAAACATTAGAAGTAGTTCAATTCTGAACGACATATATAGAGTGTTGTATTCTTAGATAAAAGGCGATATATCAAGAATCCGCCACCTACTATTTGCTTTTCTAGTTATCAAAATAATGCCCAGTGTGGCTGGGGTAGTTAGTTCTGATTGGCCATTTCCTTTCAGATCCTTTTATTTCAGAAGTTTATGACTTGGCTGTGGGGAGCACAGCTAGATCATGGGAACTCGAGAGTGAAAAATACCGATTTCTGTTTCTAGCATTGCAACTGATCTGTTTTGGGGGTCCAGGGCAGACACTTGATGTTTTCTTATATGTCAGAAGAGATAATCGAATTTTAGAATTTAGGTTTTACGATCCTTTAAGAAAAAGACCTATTTAGGTACTGAAGGACTGTAGGGGGTAATAATATTATTTTAAATTGTTCAGGTCCACTACTGTCAACCTATCTTAAGAACAATGTTTTTCATTTGGTTGCTTTTCCTCTGAAGCAGTATGTGGATATTTGCTGTCAGGTCAAGTGTGTCCTCTGATCATTTCAGATTTCCTATTGAATTGCAGGAAAATGCTAGTGGAAATCTGTAGTGAATTGGTGGTTTGAGTTAAAAAAAGAAAAGTCTCTCAAACCATAGCCTAGAAATGAAACTGAAGCCTGGTATTTCTGAATCATTTATTTTTTGGAATTCCTAATCCCATACTTTCAGTTTTGGCCTTCCTGGGCCTGGGTCTCTGGAAACCCTTGCCCAAGTCCTTCTAGAGGGTTCTCCAGGTCTTGGACAACTACCGAAGAGACTATTTGACCAGCTCCTAGCCTCACACTATTCTGTAGAATATTGGCAGACTGGAGCCTGGTGGAGTTACAGCAGATTATGAGACTGGGAGGGACAGGAAAAGGAAGCTTCTGAAAAGAGAAAAGAATGGGGGTCGTTGGGTCAAGGCCAAAGGGAGCAGTCAGTTGATTGTACTTGAATGAAGGGAGGGGAACAAGGTCACAAAGTGCTTCATGGGTTGTGAGGCAGGAGAGAAAAAGAAAAAAAAATGTCTCTGCCTGCTTTGGGAGTGAGTGGAAAAATAGAGTATACAGAAAGAAAGAGACATTTAGAGGCTTTGCTGTTTTGAACTGGACCAAAACCTCCAACAGCTGTTTCCCTACAGGTATATTGTGGGAAGTTGTGTAAATTAGGAATGTTCCTTTCATATCAGAAATTAGCCTGGAGAGATCTTGCTGGCAGCTGGATATTTTATAATGTAGGCACTAAGTAGCTTCCAAATATTCTACATGACATTTAAACTTCTATAGCTGTGCTGAGTAATAGTAGGAGTGATGGTATTTTTTGAGCACAGACTACGTGCTAAGCACTGGGCTATGTGCTAAATGCTAAATCAGGCATTCAATATCAAAACAGCAAATGGACATTGGGATTAGAATTACTAAATGGATTTCATTTAGTTCTTAATTTGTATCGTGTGTGCCTTATTTTCAAAATCGTTGTGTACTTTATTTCATGGGAATGAGTGCATTCTAAAACTTGGAAAAAAATATGTGGTTATCTTTGTCCAAACAACAATACAGAGCATTATCACTTTGATTATTGAGGAGGAGAATTCTGGTGGTCATTTTTCTACCAAAATCAACAAGATATACCCCAAATTTGCTAACCCCATTATAAAACCAGGGACGGACAAGATTTGGAATTCAATTGGGGGAAGGATGTGAGCGGATAGGGAGGATATGGAAACAGTCATTGTTAACCCTTAAGGCAAGCGGCTCTTTCTCCAGCAGGTTTATTTAATGTCCCAAAGGATGAGTCTGTTTGGGTGCGAGGGTGACCTTAAAGTAAATTAGTTAGGGTATTCATTAGGTCCTTATTGTGTACCAAGCACTAGGGTAGAAACAAGTTCCTGTATCACATGGGGCTCACAATCTAAGAGAGAGTGAGAGCAAGAGGGGCATACACAGGCCAGGAGCAGGACGGGGATTTGAACCCAGGCCTCCTGACACCCAGTCCCATGGCCTTTCTTCTAAGTTAGATCACTTTCACTTTCTGTCTCTAAGAGTAACCTACTCACTGTAGCTCGATCTCATCTATCACACTGCCCACCCCTCTCCCATGTCCTGCCTCTGGCCTGGAACGTCCTCCTTCTTCATTTCCCACGGACAGTTAGTCTCCCCACCTTCAAAGCCTTATTAAAGGCACATTTCCTCCAAGAGGTGTTCTCTGACTAAGCCCTTATTTCCTCTTTTCCCACTCCCTTCTGCATCTCCCTGATTTGCTCTCTTTATTCCCTCGTCCCTCAGCCCCACAGTACTTTCATTCAATACATTCAGTCGTATTTATTGAGCACTTATTGTGTGCAGAGCACTATACTAAGTGTTTGGGAGAGTACGATACAGTAATAAACAGGCACATTCCCTCCCCACAACAAGCTTACAGTCCAGAGGGGTGGAGACAGACATTAATATAAATAAACACATTTATTCATTTATGGACATACGTACACTTATGTACATATCTGTAATTTATTTATTTATATTAATGTCTGTCTCTGTCTCCCCATCTAGACTGTAACTCGTTGTGGGAAGGGAATGTGTCTACTAACTCTGTTGTATTTTATTCTCCCAAGCACTTAGTACAGCACTCTGTACACAGTAAGTGCTCAATAAATATAATTGATTGCTTGATATGTAGTTATGGAGGGGTAGATTCTAGGGTACAATTATGAGCTCCATTTCACTAGTGATAGGCAGCTGTTTACTTTCTGGGATTGCTCCATTTAGTTCTTTCCATAAATGACAGGACTAGAAGATGACCATGGAAACACACCTACCAGGGCATGAAAAGTATTTCAAATAGTCAACACAGTTACTTAACAGAACAGTCCATAAAAGAATCCTCATCATTCCACCCAAACCCTTCCTTCCCCAGACTTTCCCATCACTGTAGACAATTAATCAGTGGTATTTATTGACCTCTTACTGTGTACAGAGAAGTTCTCTCCCTCCTACCTCACCTCGCTGATCTCCTGCAACAATCCAGTCCACATGCTTCACTCTTCCAGAGCCAAATTACTCTCTGTACCTTGATCTTGTCTTTCTCATCACTGACCCCTTGCCCGTGTCCTCCTTTTGGCCTGGTACTCCCTACCAGTTCATCTACGCCAGATCGTCACTCTGATCCTACCTTCTTAGCTTTTTTAAAATCATTATCTCCTCCAAGAGGCCTTCCCTAATTAGGCCCTCATTTCATCTAATCACACTCACTTCTGTGTTGCCTATGGACCTGAATCTGTACCCCTCAAGCACTGGATATCCACCTTATCCCCTAGACTCTCTATAGTTATGTACCTTTCTTTACACTCTGCCATTTCCCCTATCTGTAATTAATTTTATTGTCAGTCTCCTCCTGTAGACTATAAGCTCCTTTCGGGCAGGGAATGTGTCTACAAAGGCTATTGTATTGTACTCTCCCAAGCACTTAGTACAGCACTCTGCACACACTAATAGAGAAGCAGTGTGGCCTAGTGGATAGAGCACAGGCCTGGGAGTCAGAAGGACTTGGGTTATAATCCCAGCTCCACCACTTGTCGGCTGTGTGACATTGGGCAAATCACTTCACTTCTCTGTGCCTCAGTTATCTCATCTGTAAAATGGAGATTAAGACTGTGAGCCCCATGTGGGACATGGACTGTGTCCAACATGATTAGCCTGTGTCTACCCCAATGCTTAATACAGTGCCTGGCACATAGTGTAAGCACTTAACAAATACCATTAAAAAATAAATAAAAAAGTAAGTTTTATAAATACCATTGATTGAATGAAATTGAATGAATATTTCTATATACATATACATAATGAAAACCTAGGGAGAATAAAACAACTTCTAGGCAACCGAAATGATCGATTAATGATCGAAAGATACTACACCATTTAAGGCTCTTTTGAAGTTGGGATCTCCATGTATCACAAGCCAGAATCAAAGCATAAGATTCTGTTACTGGCACAATTCCAGAAAAGCAGGGAAGTGCTAGCAATTTCAAAGTCATTTGTTAAAAATTTCATAATTTTCTGGCTTTAATGATTTATTCGCTTATCTTGAACAACCGAGCAAAATTTGAGCCTGCACATTTTACTGTTTGTGCATTTACTTTGCCGTTATTTTATAAAGACTGCTCAGAATGACTTAGTAATGCATAAGTAGTTCATATTGTCAAATCATAAAAATGAGTTTTCTTTAGTCTGTAATAATTATTTAAGGAATAGTCAGGAATGAGTTGGTAAGAAACCTGACTTGTCTCTTATTCCCCAGGTGGTCTTCCCAGGTCAAGATGGTGGTCACTGTGGCACAGCCATGTGAGAAAGCCTGCAGTGTCACTTACTGAAGTCGATCTGGTATAAAGATAAATAGGCAACTTTATTTCCCTGAGCTGCCAGATTAATTGTTGAAGAGAGTAGAATAGAAGTACATTGGAAGGATTTTAGAGTTTACTGGATCTACAGATATTCATTCATTCATTCAATAGTATTTATTGAGCGCTTACTATGTGCAGAGCACTGTACTAAGCACTTGGAATGTACAAATCGGTAACAGATAGAGACAGTCCCTGCCCTTTGACGGGCTTAGAGTCTAATAGGGGGAGCCGGACAGACAAGAATTGAGGAATGATGGCTAGGAGTTTGTCTTTGGGCTGTGAAATTAATAATTAAATGAGATTAATGTATTGAATGGAAAAACAAGCATCAGAGTTGTTAAACAGGTTATATACAGGCTGACTTTTTAAAGGAACTTCCCTAATTTAGAAAGGAGCTTTTTCATTTGTGCTCTTCTGGCTTTAGAAAATATTTATCTCTAAGTTGAGATTGTTCCTGGAAGATGACTACTTAGGAAATCCTATACAATTAAGTTTCAGCTAAATTTCAAACCATTATTTCATTACCTTAGAAAATTCAAAATGGAACATTCTAGTTCTGTTTTTCCTTCCTTCACTGACAGCTAGTATTTTCTTTTAGAGGCAGTATTCTTTTAGGTTCCACTCCTAGCATTTCTAACTTTCCATTTCTGTTTCAATATCATATACGGCCCAGACCCAGGCATATGGATGGGCGAATTTCACTCCCCTCCTTCCCCCCATACGAGTTCTCATGAGAGAGCATGGTATGCTACTAGTTTCTTGGCCTATTCCCCAATTCCTGAAATGCTGTGGCTATAGAAGGAAAATGTGTGTTTTCAGGTGAAACCTATGAGGATTTCATTATTTTTTAGAGGAAGGGGAGGATGCATCCTCTAAAGAACACTACAGTTTTCCAGTACCCTTTTCAAAGTGTTTTGAGTATTACTGTGTTCTATTTGTTTGCAGGATTGCTAAACAGAGTGGGATTGTACAAAGAACAATCTGACATGTTATAAACAAAACCTCAATTCTACCTTTTGCTTTCAGCCAGCAACTCAGTTTTGATGTCTTGCTTCTCAGAATGTTTGATGGTAGTAATAACGGAAACAACAGAAAATGTCAACTTGACTACTGTCTGCATGTCGGCACTAGTCCAGGGAGTTTCAAAGGGATGTTTTATTGATTTTGTAATTGCACAGTAGAATGGACAAACTGAACTGTACCCCAGGGCAAGGAAAGCCCCTGTCTAAACAGCATCTGTTGGATGTACGCTCTGCTATAATTTGGGTAGGGAGTGCTCACTTTGCAGTTTAAACTGTACAATGGAAATATTTCTTTAACCCTTTCTTCAGTATGTTACTCCAAGTCTCTAGGTGCAAGTTGATGTAGAAATTTAACTTTTGAAAATAATACCTTGCTGTTGGATCTAACCATCATCTTCCTCTTTCAGGATTGTTTTCAAATCAGGGCCATATGATTGTATGTAGTGTATGTAGTGTATAGTTAGTCCACTTGCAAGAATGACCTTTTCTGAATTGAAACTTCTGCCAAACTAAGAACTGGAAATTCTCATTACACAAAAACAGAACCAAAAAACCTTATAAACCGATACTGTTAGGAAGCAGAAATGTACTTTAAGATCATTATTTTCAAATCTGAAGTGGTGGACTAAACCGTTCAAAAAATTGCAAATTAATTTAATAAACTTTTACTGTTACCATTTATTTTATGGGCACACTTACTGCTCTAATTTGGTTAGAGCTTCAAGTAATCAGAAGATTGGATAACCAATGACATTTAAAAAAATGTAAAAGAAGTGCACAGAACTCGCTTGAAAACATCTTACCATTGCTGTCTGCCTCCCTGCCCTACCGTCTACCGGGCAACAGCCTTCTCCAACTTCAAAATCCTCCTGAAAGGCAACTACAGCAGGAAGCCTTTCTCAATTAATTCCCAACACCCCTGTTTCACTGCAATATCTACCTCCATATGTATGTATTTTTTTTGTGTTCCTTTGTTATTTACTCAGTCACATCCTCAGCACCTCTTTGCACATTCAATTATTGGTTCTGATTTTACTCTGATATAATAATAATAATGATATTTGTTAAGCACTTACTATGCGTCAAGCACTATTCTGAGCACTGGGGTAGGTACAAGGTAATCAGGTTGGATACAGTCCCTGCCCTACATGGGGCTCACAGTCTTAATCCCCATTTTACAGGTGAGGTGATTGAGGAACAGAAAAGTGAAATGACTTGTCCAAGGTCACACAGCAGACAAGTGGCAGAACCAGAGTTAGAGCCCAGGCCCTTCTGACTTTCAGACCCATGCTCTATCCACTAGGCCACTCTGGCATGCTGATTCTACTCCTTATTTCATCATTCTTCTTACACCCCCTATTTGTAAATTATTGCATCTATCTGTCAGCTCCATTAGCTCCTAAACTCCTTGTGGGCAGGGACCACGTGTTTTGTTTCTTGGTACTTTCCCAAGCACTTTGTATGGTGCTTAGTAGAACCTCAATAAAAAGTCCATCATATTTGGTCAAGCATTGATTGATTAGTAAATTGCTTCAGTAGATTGGCTTGATTGTGATTTCTTAGATAAAGGAGAGGCATCAAACTAAGTAGAATGTCATGTTTGTGCATCCTGCCCAGGCGGAACAGTTGTATCTGGCACTCAGAGCTGACCAGGCCTAGAAACTGCAGAGGACTTTTAGTCTTAGTCACATCCAAGAGAGAAGAAAGTGCCCTGGGTCACTTGTTAGTGACCTCTCTCTGTTAAAAAAAAAAAAAGATGAAGCTGGTAGGTGTTCAAGAAAGTCTTATCAGGGCTGGGAAATCCTGAAGACTCACAGCTGGGACCTGGGGCTTTAAGAGATTAGGGTTTACTT
The DNA here is from genome assembly GCF_004115215.2 of Ornithorhynchus anatinus. Classification (NCBI taxonomy): domain Eukaryota; kingdom Metazoa; phylum Chordata; class Mammalia; order Monotremata; family Ornithorhynchidae; genus Ornithorhynchus; species Ornithorhynchus anatinus. Next base: position 56,824,549 of record NC_041749.1, read on the forward strand.
GAAAAAGAAATAGGAATAGAGAAATGACTTACATTTAGACTTAGAAGATATTTATATTTGGAGACCCCCCCCCCATAGTGGAAAATCACCAGTTTATATTCCACAGTGGAAAATAACTGGGTATTAATAATCTACAATCTACTGAATGAGGAGATCTACCTATTCTTTCAGGTTCCGACATCTATTTTCATCAGGTTTTCGGTGAAGAGAAATGGCTCCAGATCTGTTTTCTTTCCCAACGCTTATTACAGTGCTTTCCATACAGTAAGCACTTTGTAAATACGTTTACTACTATGATTACTACTAAGGGCTTCTCTTCCCGATGTTGATTGGTGCCAGTTGGCACAGGCTGAATATTTTGCTTCTGCTCTGGGAGCAAATGAGGCCTTGCAGTTGAAATCTTGCTTATTGCAGAAAACAGAGAAAACAAGGGGCATTGGTCAAACAACACTGGCTTTTGAGAGAGAACTAGAAGATGGGGGCTAATGTTCCTAGCAGTGTTCTATTCATACCACTAACAGCTATCAGGAGCAGGCAGGGTGGTGGGGGGGGGAGGGTGTCTCTGAACATACCAGCTGTTGACTGATGTAGTTCTGTCAGGTGAAGATGTTTGGTGAAGACACAGGGACTGTGTCTATTATATCACTGTGTTGTATGCTCCTAAGCCTTTAGTACAGTACCCTGCACACAGTAAGTGCTCAATAAATATGATCGATTGAGTGATTAATTGGAAACTCTTTACAGAGGCCACCTAAACCTAATTTAGATGCATTTCAGGATGGATGTGGAAGTGACCAAAGTAGATATTCATGAATCACATTTACTTTTTGGTATTGACTTGCTCTCCTTACTCCATTGTCTAAACAGTAAAATGAAGATAAGCTGAAGTTCATTAACTGAAATTTGCCAGCATTGCAGTTTTTTAAACAGTTCAATATTTAAAATTCAATATTCTTTCATTTTCATTTAAGAAAACTACAAGGCATGCCTGGAAGACAGGGGTTTTGTCCTGGTGTTTGTATTTGTTCTTCATTATCCTAAAGGAGCTTTGGCTGTATGGTAGTTTGGGACCTTGCATCTGGGATTGAAGGAAAGAGACCCAGAATAAGAGAAACTAGAAGCCAACCGAACATTTTAATAAAAATTGGAAAAAAGAAAACCTTTTTGACCCAAAGTGCTGTGATGGTTCACGGCTACTAACAATCTAAAGCTTACTGATTCAATCAGATTCATTTTCATGAGAAGGGGGAAGAAAATGAAATTTTGTCATTTGAGTTTGAAGCTGATGACTGGTTTGTTAAACCAATCTGTAAACTGCCTTATGATGTTTAGGTTTTAGTGTCTGTGTTCTTGAGTCATCAAAAGATTTATCTCCTTGGTGCAGTGGTAGGCAACCTTTTTGGGCTGAAGAGGCAACCAAAATGAAACCTTGGAGCAGTTGGTAAGCAAAGAGCCAATCGAACCATTTAAACACACATGTAAACAAAGCTCACTTGATTGTGAATCTAATGGTTTTCAGTACTTCTCCCTCCTCTCCCCAAGCTGGAGAGCCACATTTGGTTCCAAGGAGAAACAGGTATGGCTCACAAGACACAGATTGAGACCCCTGCTGCCTTCAATGGATGGAATCAGTGGCACTTTAGAACATCTGCGATTTAGGGGTGTGATAGCTCAGTTCAGAAGTAGATTAGAGTATCTTCCTTGATAAAGCAATATCACTAGCCAGTCAGTGGAAAATCAAATTGTACTCGTCTCCCTAATTCTTTTGGTTAGGCTAATTCTTCAAAATCCTTATTTCTCTGTGTTTGTATATTTACTGTCCTGCTTATTCCCCAAATAAGAATGTATTTATGGATGTGTCTTTCTCCGAAACAATTGTCTTAATATGAACATGTATATAAATATGGACCCATGTGTATGATATGGGGTTTCATATGAAAACTTTTATCCATTCACATATGTACATGTCTATATATGTGCATATATATACGCAAATGCATAAATGTGTGTACTTGCTCTCATTTCTGCCCTAATGCTCCCCTTTTATGTTCCTCAAAAAACAAACCTTTTTCCCCTTTATACTCCTTTTCCGAATACACCAAAAGTAAGAGGTTTAGTGGAGCCCTTATAAAGAGCATACAAGACAAACTTCAAAAGGTTGGAATGATGATTTCTTTCTACAGTGCTGCTTGAGACAGCTGAAAATAACTTGATGTAATCCAGGATGTCCTGTAAATATCTGAAAAGTATGTTAAGGCAGAGAGAGGGTGCCGTTTTAGGACACAGCGTGTCTCTTCCTGTCTGACATCCAGAAGTAACCCTGTCCATTCACCAGAATGAATGCCACCTCAGAGACCCACCTCAGAAACTCGCTACCATGTTGCCTAGTGATTTGACTGTGGAAACGAGAGCCAGAAACTCCTTTAGTTCCATTCTGACTCTGGAACTAGGTTGCTCAACAGAGTTGGGCAAGTCGTTTAAACTTTTTGTGTCTGACTGGTTCCTCATCTGTAAAATAGGGATAATAACACCTGGGGTAATAAAAACACCTCACAGAGTGTTGTGCAGATTCATAAATTAATGTTTGTATTTGCTTTGAAGATGTAAAGGTCTGTGTAAATGCTGTGTGTTATTATTATTATTATTGTTATTAATAATAAGAACATGCTCATTCGACTGCCCCTTACTTCTTAGACTTTATTCAATTGCCGGTGGCAGTGACTGGGTTTGTTGGATCCTATATATTCCATGCTGCCGAGTGGAAGGCATTCAGTGCTTAATGTGTCTTTCCACTGTTTCTGACAGAGTTTTTAATTTTCTCTGAGGAAATCATCATGACCAGTCTCCTTGGCTAAGGCCCTGGGACTCCTAGTGAACCCTGCTTCACTTGCCCTTGCAGGGAAACAGCTTGGCCTAGTGGAAAGAGCATGGGCCTGGGAGTTACAGGATGTGGGTTCTAATCCCATCTCTGCCACCTGCCTGCTGTGTGACCTTGGACAAGACACTTAACTTCTCTGAGCACCAGTTACCTCATCTGTAAACTGGTGATTAAGACTATGAGCCCCATGTGGGACAGGGAATGTGTGCAAGCTGATTACCTTGAATCTGGCCCAGCGCTCAGAACAGTGGTTGGCACATAGTAAGCACTTAACAAATACCACAGATATTATTAGGAGAAAGATGACTTTTATTAAAGGTGAAATGAAAGGAGAGTTAAAGTTGTGGGGGCCATGAGATAACCCAGTTGCCTTGATTGTAGTCAAGTTTGACCCTCAGTGCTTTATGGAGAAGGCCTAATTGCAAGAACACTCAGCTACTCCCACTTCTTTTACAGCACAAGAAGGGCTGGCTGAAGATCCACCAAGAACTACCATTTAGATGTCTTCAAAATCATTTTTGACACTTTGGTTTCATTGTCACCGTGTATCCTCGGCCTTCTGCAGATTGAGACCCTATTTTCAACTTCACACTCTTATGACCTTACTAGGACTGTGAGAAAAGAAGTGAGGAGGGGAAAGATGAGATCATATTGGGGTGAGGGGGATGTTCTATAGCTTTCCACAGAACCAATCCTGGCACCCCCTGGAGGTACAACTCATATGCTGAGAACCGCTGATTTAAACTGATAGCTTTTAACACTTCTTTATTCTGAAGCAGTCTATATTATCAGTCCCAATGATTTCCGACTTCCTTTATGTGTTGTCCTTGATTTCTGTTAGAAAGCTGTGAAGTGTGACTGAAACTAGAGAATATGAGTTAATATTTCCTGTACCACATCAAACCACTGAAATGACTAATAATAGAACATGTTTAATGCTAAAGGCCTTAGCTGACAGAAGGCTGGGTTGAAAATTTGGTTCAGGTTGCTTAAATGATTAAAATAAAGCAAGTTATAAAAGCAGGCCAAAGGAAGTCTACCTTTTCTTGGATATTTCTGGACCAAGAGAGAACTCAAAATGATTCCTTGGGCCCTGGCCCATTTTCCATTTGTTGATGACTTTTGCTATAGCTAACACATTTATTTCTCCAGTTTCTAGGAGCTTCTATCCCAGGGCTGGCTGGGAATATCAGCACATTTAGCCTAGTTTGAAAGTGGCTAAAGTGCAGCTGGTGAGCCACATTGTGCTGCTCTTTGCTGTGCGGTGTCTATTGATCACTTGGAGTATGACTCTTTGGAACTTACTGTTGGACAAACAAAAAGGCTTCATGGTTGTTTCTTGAGCATACCATTTGGATTCTCAGCTGCTCTGTTTTCAACTATGAACCACTTGACTTCTGGGGATGATGACTTAAAAATATGCACCTGTGATCTTGACTGAATTCATCTTGCTGGGTTTACTGGAGCCACTCACATCTGGGAAATCCTTCCAACAGTTTGTAGCCTGAGGTGCTTAGTCCACTCCGTTTTATACTCTCTTTTTACCCTTCCACACATACTTGCTGCTCCGACTTTTATGATTCTGGAAACAGTTTGTGACTCTGGACTCAAGCTTTCAGAGCAGACCCTTCTGTGCTCTAGATCTCTCATCTGTATTGCTGAAGTAATTACTCTGAGATGGGAAAAGTGTCATTAAAGCAATCCTTTAAGACAAAAAATTAAATTATTGATAGCCTGAATCCAACAAATTTTTAGGGAATCTGTGCAATCTTGGTGCCTGCATTACATAAGAAGATAACATAACTTGACCACCCTGGAAAATATCTTTACCTTTGAAATAAAAAGTCAGGCAAAAGTTCAAATGAAGAAAAATTTTTGGTGTTTCTCTGCTGTCAAAGTTAATGACAATTATGCCTTTTCACTTGTGTTATACTATACTATCATTAGTAATGATGTGTTCTGTCCCTACATGTACTTTGAATATGTGAGTGGATGCTGAGAAGCTCAAACCCAAGATCCTCTGATGCTGCTAACCATGGGAAAGTAGTAGGATCACACTAAGCTAGTACCTGGAGGAGTTAGAAGAGGAAGGAGTGAAAAAGCGGGATCCAGATGAACGTAGGAAGGGAGAAGCAGCATGGCTTAGTGGAGAGAGCATGATCCTGGGAGTCAGACGGACCTGGGTTCTAATCCTGACTCTGCCACTCATCTGTTGTGTGTATGGCTTAGTGGAAAGAGCATGGGCTTGGGAGTCAGAGGATGTGGGTTCTAATGCCACCTTCACCACTTGTCTGCTGTGTGACCTTGGGCAAGTCACTTAACCTCTGTACCTCAGTTACCTCATCTGTAAAATGGGGATTAAAAGTGTGAGCCCCACGTGGGACAACCTGATTACCCTGTATCTATCCTAGTGCTTAGAACAGTGCTTGGCACATAGTAAGCACTCAACAAATACCGTTATTATTATTATTACCTTGGGTAAATCACTCAGTTATCTCATCTGTAAATTGGGGATTAAGAGTGTGAGCCCCATTTGGTACAGGGACTATGTCCAACCTGATTAACTTGTATCTACCCCAGCCCTTAGAAAAGTACTTGGCACAAAATAAGCACTTAACAAGTACCATAATTATTATTTTATTATTGTTTTAAGGGAGACCCAGAGGAGTAAATGGAGATCACGCTGGGAAGGAGGAGGATGACAGGTGGAGAGTAGGGTGATGAGCAAGGGAATGGAAAAGGCCTGAGAAAGGAATGGAGGGGAAGAAGATCTAGAGAAGTGATGGGAGGAGAATTGGGAAAGGGAAACTGCTAGGAGTGGTGCTGGGAGGTCGGTGTCGGGGGCGGTGATGAGGACTGAGAGAAAGAAGAAGGTCAAGGAGATTAGGACAAGAGACATCTGAGAGAAAGATGGGTGGGAATTGAAGAAGCCAGCAGGAGAGAGGAGGACTACAGGGACAGGGAGAGGCGAGTAGGTGGAAAAGATGCCCAGCTAGTGTGTGTATGCCTATAAAGAGAGAGATAAAGAAAAGAAGAGCAACAAGAACCGAGAAGGCAGAGTGGAAGAAGGACAGACGAGACAAGATGAAGTGAGGTACATGAGGAGGGAAGAGAGAAGAAGGAAAGAGGAGTTGGATACGAAGAAATAAAAAGGGACAGGAGAATTGATAAGATTTGGAAAGAGCCAGGAGGAAGGATGGGGAAAGAAATCAGACAAAGAGGAAACTGAGGGGGAGAGTCAAACAGAATTGAAAAACTGCAAAAAATACCAGAAAGAAAGGATGGAAATGGTGTTGAGAAAGCCCAGGAAGAATTGAGAGACAGGTTAGGAGCCTGAGGGCTGCAAACCAGGAACAACTGAAGTGGAGGAGAGATTGAGCAGGTTTAGTCTAGCCAGGGCCTGTTGAGGATAACTGGGCTTTAGGGAGTGTGGAGGAAAGGGGACATAGATAGAGAGAGAACAAATTTTTCACAGGACTCAACTAGTAATTTAACTTTTCCAGTGTTCATTTTTGAGCATTCTTTCAGAATTAGCAGGAATCACAAGAAGCGGGTTTGCCTAGCGGATAGAGCCTGGGCCTGGGAGTTAGAAGGACCTGGGTTCTAATCCCAGCTCCACCACTTGTCTGCTCTGTGATCTTAGGCAAGTTACTTAACTTCTCTGTGCCTCAGGTTCCCTCATCTGTAAAATGGGGATTGACTCTGAGCCCCATGTGGGATGTGAACTGTGTCCAACCTAATTAGCTTGTGTCTACCCCAGCGCTTAGAACAGGGCCTAGCACATAGTAAGGGCTTAACAAATATAATAAATAATTAATTGATACTCATCATTTTAAATAAGTTATACTGATTAAGGCATATCATCAAGAAATGTTTTACATGGTTATACATGAGTCTCAAATGTTTTCACTAAATATTTTCTTTCTTTCATGTCCTTTTCAGGCTGTACCATATCATTTATGTGTAGTATAGACATTCTTGGAAAACCATAGCGGAACCAGCCACCAATTGACTAGGTCATAAAATTATAAATCTTTCTTCAATGTGGTGCCCTGTTAAAATAACTGAACTTCTGTGTTCTAAAGTTTTTAAATTATATAATGATTGAGGGAAGAAAGTGTTTATCATGATCCTGTTTTTTCCCCAACCATTCATGATGGTTTGAAATTCACATTCAACTCACCCATAGATAATAATAATAATAATAGTAACAACAATGATAATGAAACTTGTTAAGCACTTACTATGTGGTAAGCATTTACTAAATACTGGGTTAGGTACAAGATAATGAGGTTGGACATGGTCCTTGTACCACATAGGGTGCACAGTCCAAGTCAGAGGGAGGAGATTTAAACCCCATTTTACAGTTGAACTAACTGAGGTCCAGAGCAGTTAAGTGACTTTCCCAAGGTCACACAGCAGGCAAGTGACAAAAGCGGGATTAGAACCCAGGTCCTATGAATTCCAGGCCCATGCTCTTTACACTAGGTCACGGTACTCCTCTAGACTAAGTAGAGCCACTCAGCTTCTCAAAGGTCCAGAAACACTTGGGAAGATATGCTTCTGACATGTTTTTTCCACAATTCCATGCATAGGTCAAAAGCTGATCTTCAGAGAAATGTCTTTGTTCTTTTGTATTATTGCATCCTTTCTCCTCATATTGCTTTGTCTTACCTTTCATTTAATCAATAATGCATAGTTTTTGCCTTTCTTGCAAACCATGAGCAGTTTCTCAGCTGTGGATGGGGAATATGGGCAGGGTGGTGAGGCCTGGAGCTGGCCAGATGCATTGTAGTGGGAACTGTAATTTGGGGGCACTAATCATATCATAGAGGCCTTCAGGTGGGCAGGGCTGGGGGCCTAGGAAAGGCTAGGGATGTGGGGCCAGAGATGGTATGACCCAGGGGCACCCTGGAACCCGAAGCTGTCGGAGCCTGGAATGACCTGAAAGTGGCTGGCTGAAAATTGAGGCCAGCCAGAATTGGCATTGCATAACCAACAAGAAGCAAACAGGAACAATTAGAGGGAGTGAGGGGAAGAAAGACAAGAATCGGGAAGAAGTGGAGTCATAGTAGAAGTAGTAGGTGAAATCATATCTCTTAAGCGCCTACTGTGTGCAAAGACCTGTACTAAAAACTGGGAAAGATTGTGTGGGTGAGCATTCCACTAAGTGCCTGGCCCCCTGGCTCACAATCGAAGAAAAAGTGGTGGGGGGTGGTTGGTGGTTTTCCGACAGACAATTACTCTCCCCCCCTTCAAAGCCTTATTGAAGGCACAGCTCCTCCAAGAGGCCTTCTCTGACTAAGCCCTCCTTTCCTCTTCTCCCTCTCCCTTCTGCATCACCCTAACTTGCTTCATTCGTTCCCCTTCCCAGGCCCACAGCACTTATGTATATATATGTGATTGATTTATTTATATTAATGTCTGTCTCCCCCTCTAGACTGTAAGCTCGTTGTGGGCAGGGATTATGTTTATTGTTATATCATACTCTCTCAAGTGCTTAGTACAGTGCTCTGCACACAGTGAGACCTCAATAAATATGACTGACTGACTGACAGACTGGTGACAGGCACACGGGTTAAAATGAAATAATAAAAGTACAAAAACAACATGAAAGAGAGGGAAATGATAAAGACAATGGGAGAAATACGGCACTGTGGCTAGAGGCTTCATGTGGCCCAGAGTCCAGCAGTTAGAAGAGTCACAGCCACAGCATAAGGTCGGGGACACGTGGTGAAGTGTTGGGTCCTGGGGGGGACTGCATTTTCCCAGCATTTTCGAGGCTGAGGAGGCCTCATGCTGCTGCTGCCTTTTAACCCTTCACAAGCCAGAGCAGGCCCTGATGGCGTGGGAGCAGGGCTGCTTCAAAGAGGATAGAAAGCCAAAGAAGACAGAGCAAACCTTTGTTCTGTTGTATTCCATTTTACAAAGTGTGATGCTGTGTACATTTGATTTCATGTTTTTAGTATGTAACATCGTTAGAAAGATTCTTTTGCGATCCATGCATTCGTTCAGTTTAAATTTGGTATTATTCTTGCTTTGAAAATTTGATCGTTTTTGCTGGTGGGCATAAGCTTTGTGTGCGATCCTGGCCCCATTCTTGTCTCATCTCTGTTCAGGAAGAACCCTTTGAGTCTGGGTGAAGTTCCATATGAATACACACAAGAGCAGAATTTAATTCTAGAGTTCAGTGAATACGGTGGAGCCTGTATTTGGCATGTGGAAATTACCATTGGCAACTTCATTAGTAAGATTACTTGACAGAAAAGAAAAAAAACACGCTCTGGGGAAAAATACCCATTAACAGTCGAACGGTACAACAGATAATGGTTTCTATTCCAGTTTATCTTCTGTGGGATTCTTGTCTAAACATCATTGCCAGGTTTCTAAATTGTATTGCTTGTGTCTCTAATATAGAGTGATTAGGCTCATCAGATCACATGTTCATTCAGTTTAAAGGTTTTATTTTGCTCCCTTCCCTCAAAAAAAAACAACGAAACTCCCCCCCAAAAAATGTTAAACAAAACCCTCACCACACTACAGGGTATATAGGTTTATTGCCATCAAGTAACCAGCTAATATTTTTATACTTGTTTGTAGATCTGAGAAGAAAAGTTGAAATTAAGTGTAAACAGTTCCAAACCGATTTTATTGAAAGGGATATAAGTGAGGAGAAAGGAGTTCTTTGGCTCTGAGTAATTTCTCCCTTGCACTTCGCCCATTCTTTTCCCATCCAACCCCCTTCCCAATATTGTTTTTCTATAAGGAGTTAGAGAGTGGGTTAATTAAAAATTGGAACTTAACCAGCTGTACCTCACTGATAGCCAATCAGAGGATTTTCTTTGGAAGCCACCTTTTAAAAAGAAGTCTTTGATGAAATCATAGGTGCTCACATTAAGAAATTTATGTCAGTACCCAATTGCGCTGGTTAGTGCTTTACAAAAATATTTGTTTGCTGTGATGTGGACATATCTGCAGTAAAAGAAGGGCTCTAAATGTTGCCCTTTGGGTTTGAACTGGCCCTAAAAAATTACTAGAGGCTCCATGTGGTCTTTAGATGTGTAAAGAATGAAATAAAAAACCTTGCTGTCATTTATATCCATTCCCTAATTTTTCCCCACCCACTCTGAAAGCCTAAACAAAAGGAGAGAACTTTCAAAATGAAAAAGAAACTTGGTATTAACAAATGACTGTACTCTAGAAAATTGTAGTGTTATTCACTTTTTCAGAGAGAACCTTAGTTTCATTACTGGGGCTGATGAATCTTTCTCTCTAGGTCACTGAATAAAACCCAGCAGAAACTTAAAAGGCATTGTTAACGGTGTCAGCCCATTTCCAAATGAGTAGGCAACCGCTCTTCTCCAGCCGTGGCACTGTGATTGTGTGCTGCCATTTTTGACGTCCGATCCATCTTTCCCAATTCTTTCCCAGCCGTCCCTCTGCACACTCGCTCTTCCCTGCCCTTTCTTTGAAGGAACAGCTGGTTACCTATTGTTTGGTCAGATTTTGATTTGTCATGATGTATGCCCGGGAGTTTCTGGTGATCACCAACATCTTTGCTACAGGAGCATGAGATCATTTGTAAAATGTTGCTGATTTTCCATCTCAAATGGCTCAGGGGATCCAAGTTGTGTTCCATCTCCATGTCATCTTCTGTGTCTACCATTGTTCATGTCTCATGGGGAAGTGGGGTACATATAGGATAGCATCCAGTTTGAGAGGCCGGGTTGTGATTGTTCTACTCATGGATTCTTTTCTATAGAATAGCAACTTGGCTTGACTTAACTTGTCACTCTACGTACTCCATACTAGAATCATTTTATCAGATGCATGCAGTTATGATTGGTACAGCTACCTGGACATCTTCCGATGAAACATTGCATGGAAATGTTTCTTTCAGACTTCTTCGATATTGAAGAGATGTTTCCAGTCAAGCAGTTTGTTGTCATGTAGCTAGCCATAACAGTCTGTCAGCTGAGGCTCACTGTTGTTCAAATTCCCCTCTCCACTCACCCAGCTGGATAGGTTTGAAGGATGGAGGTCACATATTAACAATATTTGAAGTGTGGGGACCTCACAATGACTTCAGTTGACCCCATGTTTCTTCCTCAGAAAAAAATCATATGGGGGCATCCCATAACATGCCTGCAAGATTCTGGGAGATACATAATTTGTTCCATGACAGCTTGTCTTTTTGAAGCCACTACATATTCCGTGTTTGTCCTTTGCATAAAAAGCCCACAAAGCAGTCCCTAGAGGTGCCTCTTTGACCTTGCAAATATCCTGGCTAAATGCATGCTCTATCTGGGAGTCCTTGGTTTCGGAACTCATCACTATGCTGCCTAAAATGCCATTATGAGCTCCCCCCTTCTGTCATGAAGTCAACCCTAGGGATACCCAGTGTCACTGTAGGCATGCCCTTGACATTAGATCACTAGTACCGGATGATCCTAACAACTTATTCTTTGATTAAATGGACACTATAGTGGTGCCGCATTATTTGGGTTGAAATGTTTTCCACAACATTTCCTTGCCCGCCATAAAAACAAGTAAAATGAGCAGGATACAAAGGTTTTGTGCCAAATTGTATGCTATACTTGGATACACTTGTTTAATGTAGACATGACCTCGGTGAGAAATAATGACTGCTTAATGTAAGCAAACCTGCTGTAGAATTAATGCACCGTTTACTTTTCCATATAGAAAGGAAATGGGAATTATTAAAGGTGTCTCTTGGCCTCATATGTATCTTACCCTCTGCAGGAAACTCCCAAGAACTTCAAATAAATACTGAATCTTGAAGAAAAAGCATTTTCTGTGGGAATGGAGTCCATTATAGCCATTGTGCCTCCTTCTTTTGTCTCCCACTCACCGACCTCTTGCTCACACCCACTCATCTGCCTGGAACTCCCTCCCCTTCCATCTTCCCATCTGTCCCTCTTAGATATACAATAATCTGTGACTTTCTCAGAAATGGAAGGCTTCTGGGAAAAATTTGTTGTTTGAATTCCTCCAATTAAAACATTGGTTTATGAGCTGTCCCTCCCACCCCTTCCTCTGATTGGTTGTCCCTGATAGGATCTAATCAGTGAGCAAGTCTATCTCAAGTCCCGTGGGACTGAATCCCCTAGGGTGGGTACAGTAGAGCGCTTAGCACTTACTGCGTCTTGCATGGCATAATGGATAGAGCATGGGCCAAGAGTCAGAAGGCCATGGGTTCTAATCCCAGTTCCACCACTCGTTTGCTGTGTGAATTTGGGCAAGTCACTTCATTTCTCTGTGCCTCAGTTACCTAATCTGTAAAATGGGGATTGAGACTATGAGCCCCACATGGGACAGAGGACAGTGTCCAACCCGATTTGCCTGTATCCACCCCAGTGCTTAGTAGAATGCCTGGCATATAGTAAGTGCTTAACAAATACCATTATAATTATTATTATTATTATTCTCATGGCAGCAGACATTATGTTTCCCAGCTCCCCTGACTACTGGTCCTGTGTTTTTTCCATAGCAAATGCAAAAACTCTGGGAACAAGAGATATCAGAAATGGCAAGATGTAAGGGAGATGGGGTTGTAATCTGGATGCAATCACTGGGTGTCACACTCTCTTGGGACCAAGATTCCTGGCAGGGGCCTGGGAGGAGTAGTTTGAATGTGATGGTTGCAGTTTGGGGTGGCAGGCGAGAGTGATTTTTTTTCTCTTCTTACACTCCGGGCAGGGTTTCAATACCTTTTGAAGTCCAATAAGACACAGCTAACAAGTGGAAGGGAAAGCAGAAAATATTCACCAGCCCTGGCCCTTCCTGGCAGCTTTTCTCCTGCTTGCCCACAAATCTCTGTGTGAAACCCAAAGCTTTCTTCCTTGCTGGTACCAGGATGAGGGGATGTGGGAGCAGGTGAACAATCTGAACTCCAGCTTCCAGCTCCAGGAAATTTGGAAGTGGATGGGTGATCTTTAGTCGTCTGGGCGCGGGGCAGCCCTGCAGTGGAGTGGGCAGGATCCTGATATTCATTCGTTCAGGCATATTTATTGAGCGCTTACTGTGTGCACAGCACTGTACTAAACACCTGGGAGAGTATAATACAACCAAAGACACTTTCCCTGCCCACAACGAGATACCCTGCTTCCCCCCTGCCGCCCCACCTCCTCTATGAGAGCAGTACTGAAACTTGAAAGAGAGAATAATCGCTTTGTAAAGCCACATCTAAAATGATCAAACTCATGGAATTTGCCAAACATGAAGATCACTATCCAAAATGTTCGATGACCCTCATGGTACCTCTCCATCTTCAAATCTCTTTTGAAACAACATCTCCTCCTAGAGGCCTTTACTGATTAATTTCCAATTTCTCCATCTTATGTCCCCCCAGTTGTTACCTCAACCCATCCATGCCACTTAGGCAATGAAGTACTCACAACTCCACCCCAACACTTATGTAAACTTCTTATGTCTTCTTATACTTACCCTTATCTGTGATATAGTTGTGTCTGTCTCCCCCACTAGATCATATGATCCTTGAGAAGATGGAACATCTCTACTCATTTTATTGTACTCTCCCAAGCGCTTAGTACAGCACTCTACACACAGAGGTGCTCGATAAATGCTACTGATTGACATTAAAGATAAGAACTAATCAGGAATTCTGTCACTAGCATTAACTATATCACCCTTTATAGCAGCTCCATTGAATGAAATGTAACATTAGTATGGGACTGCTTTTCAGTTCACTCAATCGTATTTAATGCACGCTTCCTGTGTGCAAAGCACTGTACTAAGCACTTCAGGGTGCCTCTCTATACTATATATACTCCTTGCATTCCTGTCACCCACTGATGGGAATTTAATGGTTTAAAACAACAAGTATAGGATCACCCTTCCCATCATGTAAACCAAGGGCAGTTTCTTTTCCCCAGACGATATCAGATCTGAAAAGAAATAAAGGCAGCACATCTGAGATCTGTGAAATCTTGTCCAATTTAAGCCCTGTCAATCTCACTTATGAATACTGCGTATAAATGCTTTTTTCTAGGGTGGGAGGGTTATGCTGTAGCATTTATAATATTCAGATAACATATTGATTTTGTTTCATAACAGCTTCAAACACTTTTACTACTGTAACCTCTAAAGCAAATGTTACACTGCTGCATGTCAGAGCAAACAACCCATCTGTTTATCTTACCTACTACCATGTGAAGCCACATGTGAAAAGTGATAAGAATCGGAATATCTCCAGCAGTAGCTCAACATGAAAAGTAGGTGAGAAGATAGACAAATAGCAATTCTTAAGAAGAGCTACATAAAAATGTCCTTTCTGGGAAAAAGACATTTATTGCTTTTTTTTCTCTGCTAAGGATAAAAGTACAATCTATACTGTAGCATTAAAAAGGCAACCTAAAATGGAACAAAAGGATATTTAGTTTGAAGAGATTATTCTTTCTTGATATATCCTACAAATTTCAAAAAACCCCACATCTGATAAAGTGTGGGGATTTGTTTATAAAGTAAATGGATTTCTGCATTTTTTTTCACATTTGCTTGTCAACTGTGTCCTATCTGATTAAATTGTATCTATCACAGCGCTTAGAACAGCGACAGAACACATAATAAGTGCTTAAATACTGTAATAGCTTAGCTTCTCTGGGTTTCAGTCATATAAAGCATTGGTCAGATAGGTGCACATACCAGTCTTTTTTCCAGAAATTTGGAAAAGTATTATAATTAATGAGTAATGTAATAGTTAAGCAAATAATTATTCCTGGATTTCTTTTTTTGTTTTTGCTAGACCTCAAAAAGAGGAACCATAATTTTTGGTGCACATTAATTTCATCTGTAAATTCATAAATAAAAGTCTATTTAGAAAAGGATTTGGAGTTATATTCATTGATCCCATGGCAGAAAGATTTTTGATCTGAAACAGTCAGTTTTCTGACTGGAAAACACTTGATGAACTAGTGTTGAATATTGCCACAACTATGAATTTTCAGATTAGATGGGACTTTTTCTTATAAATTTCAACTGAAGAAGCTCAAAAATCAGAGACTTCATCAGGTCTCTTATTTTATACAGTCTTCTCAATGCCATTCTGTGACTATGGCATGATTTATTAAGGTGTTGTTGGGAATTATTTACTTCTTAAAGATTCCACTACAGCATGACCGACCTGTACTCCTACAGGGAGTAGGCTTGTTGTGTCAGTCTCCACTGGCATCCCCGGCTGGTGACCATCCTCACTCAACTTCCTCCATGCCCCATTTCCTCTTCTCAATCAATCAATGTCAGTGGGATTTATTGACTGTTTACTGTATACCAGCCCCTTGCTCTTTGAAACGCTCTTACCCCCATGGCTTTCAAAATGGTTTTATAAATCAAGCAATCGATGTTATTTATTGAGCACATGTGGTGTGCTAAGCCCTCGGGAGAGTAAATGGGAGAGTTGGTAGACACATTCCCTACCTCCAAGGAGCTTATTTTAATAATAATAACAATACTAATTGATGATGACATTTGTTAAGCGCTTACTATGTTTTGAGCATTGTCCTAAGTGCTGGGGTAGACATAAGGTAATTAGGTTATCCCACGTGGGGCTCACAGTCTTAATCCCCATTTTACAGATGAGTTAACTGAGGCACAGAGAAGTCAAATGACTTGCCCAAAGTCACACAGCTGATCAGTGGTGGAGCTGGAATTAGAACCCATGACCTCTGACTCCCAAGTCTGGGATCTGTCCTCTATGCCTTTGATTCCTATGCCTATTCTCTTCCTTTCTCCTCTCTCAGTACTCCCCGATCTCGCCGCAGACCCCTGAGCTTTGGCAGTCCTGGAAATGGGGCTGGAAGCTACAGAAAGTGCTTTTATCACTAATTTCTCAGACAACTATTCAGTTTGTTTTTAGTGGTTCATGTGTCCGTTCCTTTACAACTTTCTGGGGAAATTGAAAGTAGGTCCTACAAAACTATTCCCAGTTCTTCCATAAAACTGCAAAAGAGAAGAATCTGACCCATCTCGGACCTGCTTTTTCTATTTACAGAAAATAAAATGGGTTGCCTTTATGAATTATTGCAACACTCCAGAGCATACAAAGAACCATATTAGTATTTAGAATGAAGCAGTAGTCATTAGCCTATGTAATGTCATTAGGAATGATTTTTTTAAAAGTTTACTTGGCAGATTCCCACAAATTTTGACATCATAATGGTTTCAGATGATCTATTAGGAAGTAAATAGTCATAAACAAAGTTGCCGGAAATTAATGGAAGTTTTTGTACAATCATCCTATCATGTACATTAAAAACCTTAATGAAAAGAAACTGCTCCATGCACACTTAATTTTCCACTTGCATTGTTCTCTTTTACAATTTGACCCCAGTTAAGGAACGTATGAAAACATTAATGTTTTCCTTTTCAGGGTTCTAAGAAATAAAGTGATTTTCTTTTAAATTGTCTGTCAAGCATTTCATTCATGGCTAGCAATACATGCAAAATATTTAGCCTGTTGCATAATAAAATAGCAAGTTGCAAACTTCCCTGAAGGAAGGTTTTCATAATGGGAACTCTGTCATATCCTTAAGTATGCTGCACACTGCTGGGAGCCACTATGACAAGTAGATATAGAGAAGAAAATCAGTAGCAAAAAGTAGGATCACTGCTTGACTGTTCCCTTTCCTGACAAGGAAGAAAAGGACAGTGATCAGGCTGAAGTTCTCAAAGGAGGCCTTTAAATCACCTGGTAACATGAAGAGTGGGATATACACAGGACACTGTGGAAATCTTATAACATAGCACTTAAATTGGTGGTAAGACAGATCATTCTTGTAAGAACATCCAGATGACTGTGAACTTTTCCCTTCTGGATTAACAATGCTTGGGTGCACTAAAGCTAATGGGAAATGCTAAAATGTAGATTTTTCTTGTAATTTCTGGGCTGTTTATGCTCTAACAGCAGAAACATTTCAATGCATCAAAGCCTTGGCCAGAAAGGAAAAAGATATATACAGTTACACTATTTATCAATGCACTGATACCACATATGGCCATACAAAAAGAGTATTATATACTGTTTATTCTTGAAACTAGTCTTAAAAATAGGATATCATATACTAACCTCAGGCCATATGTTTACAGAATTTTGAAGAACATTGGATACTCTTTCTATTTTTAGGAGTAATAAATTGAAAGGGTAATTGTTTAATATGTTATATAATGCAATTCTTCTTTTTTGACCACCTGTGTTTAATTTTAGAATAACATACACGATGACAGGTTATGAAGTGAAAATATTTTAGTTCTTTTAATATAGGAAACATGATTATTTTTTGTAAATTCACAGAAACTACTGCAAGCAACTTGTCATTGTGGTTGCTGCCAGGAAAGAGGATCCCAATTAGAGGGCATATGACTTTCAAATTGGATACAGGCCTGTGTGAGGGAGGTGGCCCTTACTTCACTAACCAAAAAGCAGTGTGAGCACAATATACTGGTTTCAAGCTGATATTCCCAATACTACCATCCACATACAAATGACAGAGTTGTCTGCTGCTTTGTTGTCACTCTTTAACACTCCTGTTGTTAATATTTACAGCAGTGCAGATAAAAAGTCAGGTCAGGTTTTGTGGAATCAGAAAATGGGGCTGCACTATACCCTGCATGGGGTGAAATAGTGATATCCAGCTAAGAGAAGAACCAGGCGTTGGAAGAACCAGGACAAGTAGCAAGGGTGGAGAGAGCTGATTTGACAGCACTTAGTCAGTACCGGTAGTGTGTACTTCCCCCAGTATGCTATTGTCACAGGCTTCTTGGTGGGAGGTGTACTATACTGGATGCTTACCCTGCTGGAGAGATGTAAAGTGCCTCGTCGATAGCCATCAGGGAAAAGAATTGTGAAACTGGGAACCGTGATGCTTATAGAGTTATATGCCTCTTTTACCTTCTGCCTGCCGTTTAATCTAATCTCAGGTTCAGTTGATACTATTGATTAGATTTTTTTCAAAACTGCATGCAGCCTATGGGTTACTCCCCGTGTGGTAAAATGCCATTCTTCTCCTATGTGAGTTGAGAATAAAAGGTGAAAGTATACAATTAATTTGCCTGCACTTTCTTGAAAATTGTATGCTGGATTTCTCTGAAATGCCATATGGAACAATATTCCAAGCAAATTATTGTTATTTACCATGACTTTTGGCTGCATATTTAAAGTCAACAATTATGTTTCTCTTTTGCACTTTATGGGCTTTGTACAACAGTTTTAGAAACCTGGCCAACTTTTTCTTCAGTAGCTTTGTGCCTAAGACTCTTTAACTCTCTGAAAACAAGTTCAAAGTACCAAAAGTGCTAACCCAATACACTACTAGATTTGACATTTTTTCAGGACCACTACTAAGATGAAATTGCTTCAAAATTTAAAAATAAGTGGGCACAGTTGAGTAGTTCAGATAGTCATTTCTAGGTCACTACCCTAAATTTCAGTTCAGATTCACTCTAAGTTGAAGTAATATTTATTCTTCATGGTTATTTGGGAGCTGGCCTGGACCAGTATTGCAGAAAACTGATGATTAACGTGATTCTTGGGGTCATATTATGATGGTTTGGTAAAGTTGGGCCTCTAGTAAAGTTATGCAGCAGAGCGTTGATCTGCACTGATCCCAACCCCTAAAGCAGGAGTGGGGTGGGGACTGCCCTATTCTCAAGAGAACAATCACTGGGCAGGTGAACTATTCAGAGCTTCTCTCATGCTTTGTGGAACCTGGAGCTTCTCAAGTGTTTAGCGCACTGCTCTGCACACAGTAGGCTGTGAACTCCTCGAGGGCAGGGATCAAGTCTACTATTTTATTGTACTCTCCCAAGTGCTTATACAGTGCTCTGCACACAGTAAGTGCTCAATAAATATCGTTGATTGATTGATTGAGTGAGGGAGTGAGTCCCTCTAGGCCTAGGGTCCTCAGGTATCCTGGGTCTCATGCCTCCGTGCCCCCCTCACCTTGCTGCTTCCACCCCCAAAGACACTGGGCATGCACAGGGAAAACACAGGTATCCCTGCACACAGCCCAGAATGGGGAAGTGTCCTTCTTCCCTGGACTGAAATATTTAAATCTACTGAAGGTAGTCTCTGCTGGTTTAGGCATTTTTAAGGAGACCACCTCCCCAGGAGAAAAGGTCTCCATAATTTGGTTAAATGGTCAAGGCACCCTGTTTGTTCTCTTTCAGGTTATAAATTATAATTTACAGTGAATTGTAAGTGAATTTATAGAAGACTAAGTTCATTTAGATGTTGGATTTTTCTATCTTCAGGTTCCCCTACTTTAAATGTGCAAATTTACTCTCATCGGAGTCATATCTTTAAGTCAATTATCATTTTTTAATCGTGGACTTTTTAATGATATTTGTCACATGCTTCCTGTGTACCAGGCACTGTACTAACCGCTGGGGTAGATACCAGATAATCATGTTGGATATAGTCATGTCCCACATAGGGCTCACAGTCAAAGTTAAGTGACTTGCCAAAGGTCACACAGCAGACAAGTGGTGAAGATGGAATTAGAACCCAGATCCTTCTGACTCCCAGGCCCATGCTCTATCCATTAGGCCATGTTGCTTCTCTGAGACATCTTAGTTTTCTAAAGACATGATGGATTTATATCGAAAAACAAGTCCTCATCCCATCCTATTCCAGTAGCAGCTTGAAGATTATACTTTTTTCATTGTGCTCTATTCCCTTACTACTTGTCAAGTCTGTTACCAGCTCTCAGTGTTCAGAAGGACAGAAATCTGAGAGAGACATTGTCAGTTTTCAAGCCTCTTAGATTTTTGTCATTTTGTTAGCACAGCAGGTTCATAGAGTATTTGCCTTGGCATGACCTTCTCTCTAGCCGGAAGTGAAAGAACACATTTTTGTCACTGGATCTATCTGAGACTGAGGTCATACATGAATGAAGGATGACTTCCAAATTATTCATCACCTTGAATTTAAAGATGGCTTATCTTTAATGAGGAACAGTGTGGCCTAGAGGAAAAACCACTGGGCCTGGGAGTCAGCGGACTTAGGTTCTAATCCTGGCTCTGCCAGTTGCCTGCTGTGTGACTTTGGGCCACAGTTTTCCTCATCTGTGAATTGGATATTCAGTGCCTGTTTTCCCACTTACTTGGACTGTGAGCCCCACGTGGGACAGGGACTGTGTCCAATCTGATTAACTTATCTACCTCAGTATTTAGAACAGTCCTTGGCACCTAGTAAGCATGTATCAACTATAATCATAATAATAATATATACTTGTTAACTGACTTGGGATTAGTAATCTATTCAGAGAAATCAGACATCCCTTTCTAGAACTAAAACAATCGCAAGAGTTTGACCTATATTAATAGCAAAATTTGTTGTCAAGCCAATGTCTTCAAAGCTTATTTCTGATTATTATGCATCTGATCCCTGTAGATAATTTGTCTTTTACAAGTCATAGATAGAAGAGGTCTGTGTTTCTCCTTAGTGCCTTCTTGGTTTGGTGAGTCAACAAGACAAGGAGCAGCCTCTGGTTAGGGAATTCTTTTTTTCTTTTTGCTGTTATTTATTATATTAGTCGTATTAGTAGTAGTAATGACATTATTAAGCACATACAATGTGTGAAGCATAGCACAGTACTAAGTGCTGGAAAGAAATACCAGGAAAACAGAATACATGGCTCCTCACCACTGGAAGCCTCACAATCTAAAGAAGAGTTATTGGAGAGAACAGACCCAAAGATAGAATAGGAAGGAAAATTCAACGAAAAATAACAACCAAAGCAAGAACAGCCTATTACTGTTGAAAGGGAATAGTCCTCAACTATATCTACAAAATAAACATAGGCATTAATGTTGTAGGCATAGAGAAGAGAAGGGGATCCAGAAGAGAGCCTTGAAGGACACCCACAGTTAGAGGCTGGAAGGTGGAGGAAGAGCCGGTGAAAGAGACTGAGAAGGATCAGCCGGAGAGGTAAGAGGAGAATCAGGAGAGAACTGTGTCAGAAAATCCAGGGTTAGGTAGTATTTCCGGGAGAAGGGAGTAGTCCATGGTGTCAAAGGCAGCCATGAAATTGAGAAAGTTTAGGACAGAGTAGAGTCTGTTAGATTTGGCAAGAAAGAGGTCATTGGTGACTCTGAAGAGATCAGTCTCAGGGAAGTGACAGGGACAGAAGAAATTGGATTGGAGAGAGTGTTGGAAGGTATTTTGAAGGGAAGAAATAGAGCAAAGCTGGCATGCATAACCCATTTGAGTAGTTTAGACAGGAGTGGCGTAGTGGAAAAAATAAACAGTGTGTTTTAGTGGAAAGAATATGGGCTGGGAGTCAGAGGACCTAGGCTCTAATCCTGCCTCTGCCATTTTCCTGCTCTGTAACTTTGGGCAACTCACTTAAATTCTCTTGGCCTCAGTTTCCTCATCTGTAAAATGGAGATTCAATCCTCGTAATCCCTCTTAGACTGTGCCCTATGTGAGACAGGAATTTCATCCAACCTGATTTTCTTGTGTCTACCTCAGTGCACATAATAAGTACTCAACTATTATTATTATCATTATCATTCTGCAGTGGGATCCAGACATTTTTTTTAGCTTATTGCCTTATGGTATGGGCGTATTTGAAGGCAGAGGGGAAGAAGCCATCAGTGAGTGAGCTGTTGTAGATGGTGGTCAGAGAAAGAAGATGGGTGGACGCAAGTGTTTTTAGATGTCTGAGATGTAGGGGAAAGGAGATTTTGAAAGTAGGTGGGAAAAATCTTCTTGAAAGATGGCATAGAAGGATGGTAAGAGTGGTTGAGGGTTGTAAGGGACCTGGGATGGTAAGGGTAGGTCTTTTGGGGAGCTTACACTTATTGGTTTCAATTTTATCAACAAAATAATTGGACAGATTGTCAGGGATGAGAGAGAGAGAGGTGTGGGGGACTCTGGGGGATTTCAGGAGGAGCCTAAGGGTCTGGAATAGTTGGTGGGAGTCGTGGACATGAGATTTGATGAGGGAGAAGAAGTAATGTGGCTGAGTGGAAGAAAGAGCAGAGTTGTACCACATAAGGGTGAATTTGAAATGTCCAAAATCTGGGCTGGATTTTTGCCAGGTCTGATATATGTAGCAAAGCTGAGGATATTATTTATCATTCTCTGTAGTCCATCATCTGGAGAATGCTAAGTGGGATCAGAATGTAAGTTGCAGAAAGTATTGGTGTCTGTTTTCTGTCTTATCCATTCTCAGGACCTATTGTAACTGGTAATGCTCAAGGGAAAATCTTTTTCCTGTACTATAGGTTCTTCCATTGTCTTAGCTTTTCTGTTCTGAATGAAATCATCTGAGGCTTGATACACCTTTTTTTTTCTGATGAAATAGATTTTATTGGCTAACAACAAGAAAAATATGTGTATTCTAAAAGAGCATCAACTTAGGGCAGCTTGAAATAAAACCCGTTTTATGGTGTGGAAAATAGCTTGATTCTGGATAGTCTTTAGCTGGAATTTCTGAAACATGAATGCATTCTGTGGCCTTGGAATAGTAGCTGAAATGGAATTGTAGTCAGTGGCCACTTGGCTGCTGTTCTGCTAGAAGACACATCCAAAGAAAGTCAAACTGGTTTTACCCTGAAAAATATACTTTCCCTAAAATCAGGTTTTTGTAAATGTCGAGGGACATTTACTTTTCTATGAGTATCTCAGTCACTGTTTATGCATATTCTACTTAATATTAAGTCATGTAGCTTTGGAGGCCTTACAAGGGTCAGCAGCTTAATAAGACTACAAACAGCTCTCCAAAAACACAGAAGAGGTGTTCTGCAAAGTCTCACTTTAAAGAAAACCCACACTGTAGTACTCACTCTGCGTCCTATATCCTGCATGCATTTCATCCAGCATCTCAGCGCACTCTTGTTCCCCAGTTCCCTCTGCCAGTCTGTTTTCTATGTTTAGAGCAGAACTGAGTGATGGAGTGTATTTAAATTTTCCCCCCAGAAAAAGCAAGGAATGAGAGTTACTCCAAATATCATTAATGATTTTTCCGGGTGGAGAAGAATAAATTACAACAATTCTTCTCAAAATTTAGGTTAATTTAAGTTTTTCAGAGTATGATTTTATTATGTGCTTTGACATGAATACATCTACCTTTCATTCCCAGCAGAAAAAGTCTGTAGGAACTGAGGTCAGATAAATACAGCTAAATATGAGGTAATATGTGATTTAACTCAACAGACAAGAATTGAACTTTATAATTACCCAAGCTAATTAATTTTCATGCAAGTTTAGGAAAAAAAACAAACTACCTACTATTTTCCCACTTATTTTTTCTCATTTCCTATGTTTGTAGTTGCTCCAGTATTTAGCACAGAGCTTGGAACGTAGTAAGCGCTTAGTAAATACCATAACTACCTAACAATGAAAATGCTGAAATACATTTTATCATTACATGCATGCATTTCCAAGCATGAATCATGCATCATACAACTATGTAATCATAACTACTCAATTGTTATTTATCCCTACTAAATAAATCTTATATTCCCTTCCCTTTATACCTCATTCCCACTTTTACCCTCCCCAAAGGGAAAAAGAATTGAAGAACTGTCATCCTCTTTAACACTTTTACAAATGCAAGTAAGTATTCAATGACAGGGTTAAGAAGCGGTGGAAATGAAAGCTTTTTTTGGTATTTCTGATTGTATATTATAAAATGGAAATACCCGGTTTTTCCCCAGGTTAAAAAGACAATATAACCCTTATCATCCTTGTTGCCTGTTTTCCCTTCCTGTCTCCATTTGTCTTTTCATGTTTTCTCTATGTGCTTCTTCCCTCCTCTGATCTTGAACTTCACTGTCCCTTTCCCTATTGTCTGTTTACGTGTGTGTGTGTGTGTGTGTGTGTGTATGTGTGTATTTTTGTCTTGGTATGTTTTTATATCACCTTTTCATTAGGCTTTAAGTATCTGTGTTTGGTAAAAGTTGGCCTATGTTACCTAATCTCAATCAATCAATCAACCAATTAGTGATATTTATTGAGTTCTTACTTTAAGTAGAGCATGTACTAAGTGCTTGAGAGAGTCCAGTACAAAAGAGACGTGTGTGTGTCTCCCTTTAGGTGTATGTGTTTCTGATATATGTATATGTGTCTGAAGATGTATGTCAGTTCATGTATATATGGAGTATAAGATCAACCAACCAATGACATTTATTGAGTGCTTACTGTGTGGAAAGCACTGTACAAAATGCTTGGGAGAGTATAGTACAACAGAATTGGTAGAAAGAGCTCCCTGTCCAGGGAACTTGCAGTCTTGAGGGAGAGACAAAGTGCATAGGCGACTCAGAAGAGAGCCAGTGGAGGGATTGAGGGATCAGTAGGGGAAGGTCTCTTCGAGAAGTCGTGATTTTAGTAAGCTTTTGAAGGTGAGGAGAGTGGTGGTCTGAAGTATAGGAAAGGAGAGAAAATGCCAGATCAGAGGGAGGATGTGGGCAAGGGGTCATCCATGAAATAGAATAGATGGAGGTACATTGAGTAGGTTGGCATTAGAGGAGTGAAGTGTGCAACCTGGGTTGTAGTAGGAAATCACAGAGGCGAGATGGGGTGGGGCAAGCCAAGTGAGTCTAACTTAGTGTGTGCGGGTACATTACCAGAGCCTCAACCAATCAATTGTATGTAGTGAACACTTACTGTACTAAGCACTTGTACATTATTAACAGAGTTGGTGGACACGTTCCCAGCCCACGGTGAGTTTACAGTCTTGAGGGGTAGACAGTTGCTGATATAAATGAATAAATTGCGGATACATGCATAAGTGTCATGGGGCTGAGGGAGGGTTGGAAAAACGGAGCAAATCGAAGTGCAAGGACAGTGCAGAAAGGGATGGGAGAAGAGGCATTGAGGGTTTAGTTAGGGAAGACCTCTTGGAGGAGATGTGCCTTCAGTGTGGCTTTGCAGGTTGGGAGAGTAATTGTCAGTTGGATATGAAGCGAGAGGGTGTCCCAGGCCAGTGGCAGGATAGGGGCAAGAGGTCGATGGCGAGATAGACAAGATTGATGCACAGTACATAGGTTGGCATTAGAGGAGCAAAGTGTATAGGCTGGGTTGTAGTAGGAGAGTAGTGAAGTAAGATAGGAGGGGGCAAGGTGATTGAGCACTTTAAAGCCTATAGTAAGGAGTTTTGCTTTGATATTAAAGTGGATGGGCAACCACTGGAGGTTATGAGGTGTGGGAGAATATGGAATGAACCTTTTTGTAGAAGAATGATCCAGGCAGCAGAGTGAAGTATGGACTGGAGTGGGGAGAGACAGGAGGCAGGGAGGTCAGCAAGAAGGCCAATACAATAATCAAGGTGGGATAGCATAAGTGGTATACCTGGTAGCAATTTGGAGGGAGTGGAAGGGGGATTTTAGTGATGTTATGAAGGTTGAACTGACAAGATTTAGTGACAGATTGAACATGTGGGTTGAATGAGAGAGATGACTTGAAGATAACGCCAAGAATACAGGCTTGTGAGACAGGAAGTATGTGGTGCCATCTACAGTAATTGGAAAATCAGGAAGAGGACAGGGTTTGGGTGGGAAGATAAGGGGTTCTGTTTTGGACATGTTAAGTTTGAGGTGTCAGTGGAATATCCAAGTAGAGATGTCCTTGGCAGAAGGAAATGCAAGACATCAGAGAAGGAGAGAGATCTGTGCTAGAGTTGTAGATTTGGGAATCATATGCATGGAGATGGTAATTGAAGCCATAGGAATGAATGAGTTCTCCAAGGCAGTGGATGTAGATGGAGAAAAGATGGGGACCCAGAACTGAGCCTTGACGGACTCCCACAGTTAGAGGGTAGGAGGCAGAAGAGGAGCCCCAGAAAGAGACTGAGAATGAGAGGCCAGAGAGATAGGAGGAAAACCAGGAAAGAAGTGAAGGAGTGTCAGTGAAGCCAAGGTTGGATAGTGTTTTCATGAGAAGGCGATGGTTGACAGTGTCCAAGGCAGCTGAGAGGTCAAAGGGGATTAGGATGGAGTAGCAGCCATTGGATTTTGCAAGAAAGAGATCATTGGTGACCTCTGAGGGGGAGGTTTCTGTGATATGAAGGGGATGGAAACCAGATTGGAGGGGGTCAAGGAGAGAACTGTAGGAGAGAACCGGAGACAGGGTGTGTAAACAACTTGTTCAAGGAGTTTGGAGAGGAATGGTAGGAGGGAGATGGGGAGATAACTAGAGGGAGCTGTGGGGCCAAGGGAGGGCTTTTTTAGGATAGGGAGGGCATGACTATGTTTGAAAGAGTGGAGAAGAAGCCATTGTCAGGCATGAAGGGAAGAAGAGAGGGGTCAAGTGCTTTAATAAGGTATGAAGGGATGGGGTCGGAGAGGCAGGTGGAGGGGGTGGATTTTGAGTGAAGGCAGGATATCTCCTCATGAGATACTGCTGGGAAAGATGGGAGAGTAGAAGAAGGGGCAGGAGCTTGAGAGGAGCAGGGGAGATTTTAGGGAGATCATACCTGATGGTTTCAATTTTCTCACTGAAGTGTCCAGGTCATTAGGGGCAAGAGATGAAGCAGGGAGGGGACAGGGAATTTGAGGAGGGAGTTAAACATCTGGAACAACTGATGAGGGCAATGAACATGGGAATCCATAAGGATGCAGAAATAATTGTGCTGGGCAGAGGAGAGGGCAGAGTTAAAGCATGCAAGAATTGAACTTGAGGTGGATGAGGTTGGCCTGATATCTAGATTTCCACCAGCAGTGCTCTGCTGCTAATGCATAGGAGTGAAGGAAGCGTGGAGGAGATCTTGGGTTGTGGGTTAGTGGTATGAGATCAACGAAGGGATAGGTGAGCAAGTGCAGTGAGTTGAGTAGAAAGGTTGGTGTTGAGGGCGTCAATTCAGTCATCGCTGACTAAGGTAGCTTGGATATGGAGAGTAACCGAATAGTAGAGATGATAATGATTGATATTTGTTAAGTACTCTATGTCAAACACAGAAGTAGATACAAGATAATCAGGTCAAACAGAGTCTAAGTTGGAGGGAAAACAGGTAATTGAATCCTCATTTTACAGATGAGGAAACTGAGGCACAGAGACTTGCCTAAGGTCACGCCACAGACAAGGGGCAGAGCTGGAATTAGAACCCAGGTCGTGTGACTTCCAAGCCCAGGCTCTTTCCACTAGGGCATGTAGGCTCTGGCAAGTCCTAAAAAAGTTTGATTGCTCTGAGATGTTTGTCAAGAACCTGACAACCCATGATGCTACAAATGAATGTAGCAGAGTTGGAGAACATAGCCTGATCTTTTCCCATCACAGAGTAAAGCAAGGCTATGTATTAGGTCAAATCAGTCAGTCAATCAATCAGTTGTATTTATTGAGTGCTTACTGTGCGCAGGGCACTGTAGTAAGAGCTTGGTAGAGTACAATATAACAGACACATTCCCTGCCCATTCAATCTAGTTTGAGCAGCCATGTTTAAGGACACAAGAGCTGTGTCCAAATATGATTCCAGTCCTCTGGAAAACTTTGATGTCACAGGTTGAGTACTATTAAAATCATTGAATCAGTTATACAGGAGGTCCTATGTGCTGATGACTGTGTTCCCAAAGCACATGCTCATGAAGACATGCAGATGGTGATGAAATGCTTCTTATAATCAGTAAAACACTTTGGATTGACAATTTTTCTGAGAAAAGCCAAAGTATGTACCCCTCCACATCTAGCAAATCCTATACCTAATCACAGATCTTCATTGTAACATAGAACTGAAGGCTGTTATCAAATTCTTCTATTTAGGCAGCCCACTGACCAACGATACAAAGATAGACAAGAAGGAGGAATGAAATCAAGAAGCCAATCAATCAATCATAATTATTGAGTGCTTACTGTGTGCAAAGCACTGTACTAAACACTTGGTAGAGTACAGTGTAACAATATAAGAGTTCGTAGACACGATCCCTGCCCACAGTGAGCTTACAGTCAAGAGACTGAAAGTCAGATACCCCTATGACATCAAGCTTCAGATCAAACTGGAAGTCTATAAAACAATTGTAGGCTCCAAACTTCATTATGGCTGTGAAATCTGGACCTATGGTAGATTGCCACTTTCAATTTCAAGACCAGTACCATTGTTACCTTTCATGTACAGCAGTTAACATCACATGACAAAAGAAGTTGCGGGCAATATTAGTCAGAGGATCTGGGTTCTATTCCCACTCTGCCACTTGTTCTACTGTGTGACACTGGGCAAGTCACTTAACTTCTCTGTGCCTCAGTTACTTCATCTGTAAAATGGGAATTTAGACTGAACCGTACATAGGACATGGACTGTGTCCAACCTGATTATCTTGTATCTACCCCAGTTCTTAGTACAGTGTCTGGCATATGGTAAGTGCTGAACAAGTGCTGAACAAATACCCCTAAAAAACAAGAACAAGCAAAAAGAATAACATAACTAAATTTAGCACCCATATCTGACCCTTACCAGTCAACCATTCATTCATACTTGGATCTGACCTGCAATTTTGCTACAGGTACCCATGGGTGAGTTTGGGGGTAGTGTGAAACAGTGATCCTTGTGGCAGGACAGCCACCTATAGACCTCCCCCAGCCTTTTCTTTTCCCAGTATAGTAACAGCTACCATTCCCACTCTGTGCTGTCCTTCCCTTAGTGAAGAGTGGTGTGGTCCAGAGTGATGCAGAGTGGAAGGGGCAAGATAGGAGGGGAAGGCTACTCATTCATTCATTCATTCATTCATTCATTCATTCAGCACAGCAGAACTTAACTGCACCTGACCTGTTTTCCCCTTCCTACCAAACCTCGCTGATCTCCTACTACCACCCAGGCTGCACACTTCGCTCCTCTAAAACCAACCTAGTCATTGTAACTCATTCTCTTCTATCTTGCTCTGATGCCTTGCCCACCTCCTACCTCTAGTCTGGGTCTCCCTCCCCTTTCATATTTTATAGACCACCACTCTTCCCTTCTTCAAAGCCCTACTAAAATTTTATCTCCTCCCAGAGGATGTTTCTGACTAAACCGTTATTTCCCTAACTCTTTGCCCTCTTTTCTTGTATCACCTCGGCACTTGGATCTGTCCTCTTTAAGCACTTTGTCTCTCCACCCCAACTCCACATCATCCTTAAGCACTTCGATACATTGATACTCACCTCATCCTAGCCCCATACTACTTAAGTGCACATCCTTATTTTCTATTGTTTCTCCTTCCCGTAATTTATTTTAACCTCTGTCTCCCCCACTAGACTGTCAGCTCCTAGAGAACTAGAATCACTTCTCCAAAACATTGTATTGTACTCTCCCAGGTGCTTAGTACAGTGTTCTGCACATAGTAAGTGCTCCATAAATACTATTAATTGAATGACCCATAACTGCATTCTAAAACTATTTAATCTGATTTTCAACTTTGCTGTTGCTACCTGGGGTCAGGTACAAGAATATGCAGGGATGCACCTCTAGTATGTATATGAGGTAATTGTGTGGAGTGGAGGGGTGGGTGGGTGTGCTCCTGGGTGGGTCTGTGTGTGTGGAGGGGACGGTGGAGTGAGGTTTCCATCCCCACACACACACCCCATATGGAGGATTGAATGGAGCATCCTCCTCTTATCTAGGTGTAGCTCAAACCATGGCAGAAGTTCTCTCTTCCTGCAGTCCCTGCCGTCTTGTCACTTCCTTCCTGGGAGGAGCCCTGGCAGCAACTTCCTGTTGCTTCTCTAACTCCTATGATACTGAGTCAGCCTGTCTACCTACTAGAGTGGGGCATTTTACCAAGCCACTTGCAAACCTTGGCTTCCCTTTTAGGGATTTAGTAAACAGGAAAGGATAGTCACGTGTGTATGCAGCCTACTGGCTTTCCTTATTTCCATTCTGCAGGGGGCAGAAGGTTCATGATGAATGACACATTTTCTTAAATCCCTGTCTATCCCACAGTTCCTTCTTCACTATTATGCAGGTACTTTTCTATAGTTCTACAACCAAATATGTGAAGTTCTCTATACAACACAAAAAGAATTGCTTGTGCAAAAACTTAAAAATATAAATATTATAATCAAGTGGCATCACAAATAACTTTTATGTCTAAATCAAGCTATTAAATGCTTTTTTATTTTTAAGTAGATAGGGGAATAAAATAGCTGTGTAGTTCATAAAGTGGTATACTATTACTGCCTGCTGTGCCAGAGAATTATGCCAGCTTTTTACACTTGTGAAGTAAAAGCGGATTAGAACTGTGATCAATGTATTATCCTATATTTCTTATTGTGCATTATATTTCCTTTTTGAGAACCTTTGTAGACTAAATGGCTACTAATGACATAATTACAATTGTTTGTCACCACCATAATGTGTGATTTCCTATCTCATCATGAAGATGTAAGTTAGATAAAGGAGGAGTTTTGGCAGGAAGACAAAGTGCAGTGATTTATTAAAGACCAGATGTGGTTGTTAAAAGCTTTTCTGCAGAAGGCTCAATTGAGTGATGTGAAATAGGAACGAATAGCTTTGCACACCACAGTCAGTGGTTCTTGGTGTGAGTGACGTAGTTGCTCATGGGAGCATGACAAATTAGCTGCATGTTTTATTGTTGTGTACAAATTTAATGTTTGAATTTCAACAGAGTAAGAGAGTTCACATTAGTTTATACCAAGAAAGTAGATTTTAAAATAAAATGAGTGGAGTCAATAAGTAGTATTATTCAGCAGGTACTTCCAATCCATCGATTGCATTTTAGAAAAATAAAACAAAACCTAAAATAATTTAGGAGTATGTCAAGTTATAAGAAGGGAAAACCCAGTACTTTAAAAGGAAAGGTTCATATGAGCATTCGAAGTGATCCGAAGCAAGTGGAGACAGGATATTACTTGAGAATTGTCAACAAATATATTGCACATACAGACTTGATAGATACATATGATTTGCATAGAAAAATGCTTCTCAGGAAATGAACATGTACATTTTGGTTTTGGTGTTATTTTCCCTCACAAAACTGTTAAAATAATATTAAGGCCCTGAAATAGTAGAAACAAGTAGTACTACAGCACGGAAGAGGTATTTATTGAGTGCTTACTGTGCAAAGTACTCTACTAAGTGCTTGGGCGAGTACAGTACAATTGAGTTGGTAGACATGTTTCCTGCCCACAGTGAGCTTACAGTCTAGAAGGAAAAGAAGGAAGGAAAGATGGAAGGAAGGAAGGAAGGGAAGGAGGGAAAGAAGGAAAGAAGGAAGGAAAGAACGAAGGGAGGAACAAAAGGAGGAAGGAGGGAGGGATTAATAATAATAATGTTGGTATTTGTTAAGCGCTTACTATGTGCCGAGCACTGTTCTAAGCGCTGGGGTAGACACAGGGGAATCAGGTTGTCCTACGTGGGGCTCACAGTCTTCATCCCCATTTTACAGATGAGGGAACTGAGGCACAGAGAAGTTAAGTGATTTGCCCACAGTCACACAGCTGACAAGTGGCAGAGCTGGGATTTGAACTCATGAGCCCTGACTCCAAAGCCTGGGCTCTTTCCACTGCGCCACGCTGCTTCAAGGGATTAAGGGAGGGAGGAAGGAGGGAGGGATTAAGGGAGGGAGGAAGGAAGGAGGGGAGGGGAGAAGGGAGGAAGGAAGGAAAGGAGAGAGGAAAGAAGGAAGGAAAAAAGGGAGGAAGGGAGAAAGGAAAGAAAAAAAGAAAGAAATAATGAACGCACGTACATGCTATTTTACTTAAGATCTTTTTCCTGGCCGGTGCAGAACAGGTTTTGATTTATGCTGGAGAAAAACTGAATTTGGGCATGCACATGTGGAAGGTGGACATTTACAAATGGTGTAAGAAATCGGACACTTTCTTATATCTGCTGTCCACAGTGATGGTCATCTGCAGTGACCGGGCAAGGTAAAGAATTGGAGAGGCTCAGATGAAGCTTTTTTTTTCTAATTTTATTCTCTTGCTTAATGAACCATATAATCATGAGCATGAAGGCAGTGCCTGCAGAAGGTAAACATTATCTCTAGCAGGTATGGGACTCGAGGTTGTAATGTCTGGAGTTGGAAGTCAGGGGAATCATAGAGTGGAATTGTGGATCTGCTCATCCGGAGGAGTGGGCTGGTGGTGCTAGGAGGTGATGCTGTACCTCAGAACAGTGGCTGCTTTCATTCTATCTGAGCCGTGGCAGATACAATGGTAACTTTCACTCACATATGGGGTTTGTGAGAATGTGATTCACTGATCGCCAATCCATAGCTACTTTGCTGACTCCGAGAAGCAGTTCAGTCATTATCTGCATGTCTTCCTGAGGGCGAGTTTTCAGAACTCAGCCATGAGGCCTGAGGAGCTCCTTAATAAGTGATTCCAGGACATCTCTTAGTCTGTTGCGGTGAAATCATGCATTAGAGATTTGGCATCGTATTCCAACACCAGCTTTCCGATTCCTTATTGGGTCCTTGAGAGTGGCTGCATAGAATAGATTGACTGAGACTTGACCTAGTACATATCTCTGCTATATTCTGTTGGTGTTGGATGGGAGGATCAATTAATCAATCATTTGTATTTATTGAGCGCTTACTGTGTGCAAAGCACTGTACTGAGTGCTTGGGAGAGTACAATATAACCAACAGACATTCCCTGCCCACAATGAGCTTACAGTGTAGAAGGGAAGACAGACATTAATATAAATAAATAAATTACAGATATTTTTAATGATATATGTAAAGCACTTACTATGTGCCAGGCACGTTCTAAATGGGGTAGATTCAAGGTGAACAGGTTGGACACGATCCATATCCCACATGGGACTCACAGTCTTTTCCCCATTTAACAGATGAGGTAACTGAGGCACAGAGAAGTGAAGTGACTTGCCCAAGGTCCCACAGCAGACAAGTGGTGGAACTGGGACTAGAACCCAGATCCTCTGACTCCCAGCCCTGTGTGTTATCTACTAGGCCACACTGCTACTACATTGTACATATACGTGCATAAGTGCTGTGGGACTCAGGGAGGGATGAATAAAGGGTCCAAATCCAAGTGCAAGGGTGATGCAGAAGGGACTGGGAAAAGAAGAAATGAAGGCCTAGTTGGAGAAGGCCCCTTGGAGGAGATATGCCTTAAATAAGGCTTTGAAGGTGGAGAGAGTGATATGAAAAGGGAGGGTGTTCCTGGCTAGAGGCAGGACATGGGCAAGAGGTTGGCAGCAAGACAGATGAGATCAAGGTACCGTGAGTGGGTTGGCATAGAGGAGCAAAGTGTGTGGGTTGGGTTGTAGTAGGAAATCAAGGAGGGAGGAAGGTGATTGAGTGCTTTAAAACCAATGATAAGGAGTTTCTGTTTGATGCAGTGGTGGATGGAGAACTACTGGAAAATCTTGAGGAGTGGGGAAACACGGACTGAGCATTTTTATAGAAAAGTGATCTGGGCAGCAGAGTGAAGTAGGAACTGGAGTGGGGAGAGACAGGAGGCAGGGAGGTCAGCAACGAGGCTAATGCAGTTATCAAGACAGGATAGGATAAGTGCTTAGGTCAAAGGGTGGATTTTAGTGGTTTCGAAGGTTGAACTGACAGAATTTGGTGACAGATTGAATAGGTGAGTTGAATGAGAGAGATGAGTTGAGGATAATGGCAAGGTTATGGGGGTCCCTCAAGGTTCAGTTCTGGGTCCCCTTCTATTCTAATAATAATAATGGTATTTGTTAGTGCTTACTACTTGCCAAGCACTGTTCTAAGTGCTGGGGTAGATACAAGGTAGTCAGATTGTCCCCCGCGGGGCTCACAGTCTTCATGCCCATTTTACAGGTGAGGTAACTGAGGCCCAGAGAAGTGAAGTCACTTGCCCAAGGTCACACAGCAGACAAGTGGCAGAGCTGGAATTAGAACTCATAACCTTCTGACTCCCAGTCCCATGCTTTATCCACTATGCCGTGCTGCTTCATCCATTCTCCATCTACACCCACTCCCTTGGAGAACTCATCTGCTCCCGTGGCTTCAACTACCACCTATGTGCAGATGATTCCTAAATCTACATCTCCAGCACTGGTCTCTCTCCCTTTCTGAAGTCTCTCATTTCCTCCTGCCTTCAGGACATCTCTACTTGGATGTCCTCCCATTACCTCAAGCTTAATATATCTCAAACAGAACTCCTTATCTTCCCTTCCAAATTTTGTCCTCCCCCTGACTTTCCCATCACTGTAGACGGAACCACCACTCTTCCTGTGTCACAAGCCCATAAACCTGGCCTTAATCTTGACTCCTTTCTCTCATTCAACCCACATATTCAGTCCATCACTAAATCCTGTTGGTCTCCCTTCACCAGCATTGCTAAAATCTGCCCTTTCTTCTCCATCCAAACCGCTACCATGTTAATACAATCATTTATCCTTTCCTGCCTTGATTACTATATCAGCCTCCTTGCTGATCTCCCAGCCTCCTGTCTCTTCCCACTCTAGTCCATACTTTACTCTGACACCCAGTTAATTTTTCTACAAAAACATTCAGGACATGTTTCCCCTTTCCTCAAGAAACTCCAGTGGTTGCTAGTTCACCTCCACATCAAACAAAAACTCCTCAACATTGGCTTTAAAACACTCAATCACCTCACCCCCTCCTACCCCCTCACTACTCTCCTATTACAACCTAGCCCAAACACTTTGCTCCTCTGATGCTATCCTTCTCACTGTACCTCGATCTCATCTATCTCACCTCTGACCCCTCACCCATGTCCTCCCCCTGTCCTGTAACTCCCTCCCTCGTCAAATCTAACAGACTATTACTCTTTCCCTCTTCAAAGTCTTATTGAAGGCATATCTCCTCCAAAAGGCCTTCCCTGACTAAGCCCCCCTTTCCTCTCCTCCTACTCCCCTCTGTGTTGCCCTGACTTACTCCCTTTATTCATCACCCCCCAACCCCTCAGCACTTATGTACGTATTTGTAATTTATTTGTGTATATTATTGTCTGTCTCCCCCTCTGAACTGTAAGCTCATTGTGGGCAGGGAATATATCTATTTTTATATTGTACTCTTCCAAGCGCTCAGTACAGTGCTCTGCACACAGTAAGCACTCAGTAAATATGATTGAATGAATGGAATGCATGAATCAATGAAAGGGGGAGAGAGGGCCGCTCTCGCGCCACTAACCCACAGCCCTGGATCACCTCCTCCGTCCGCCTCCTACGCTCCTATGCTCGAGCTGCTGAGCGCCGCTGGCGAAAGTCCAAGCACCAAGCCGACCTCACACATTTCAAATTTATCCTTTCCTGCCTTAACTCTGCCCTCTCCTCCGCCAGGCAAAGCTTCTTCTCCTCCCTCATCGACACCCATGCCCGTCACCCCCGCCGATTGTTCCGGACCTTTAACTCTCTCCTTAGGCCCCCTGTTCCTCCCCCTCCCCCATCTCTCACCCCTAATGATCTGGCCACCTATTTCCTCACGAAAATCAACACGATCAGGTCTGAGCTCCCCAAAGTCACCCCTCCGCCTCTCCCCTCCCCCCCAACAACCCCCTCCCCTACTTTCCCATCCTTCCCTGCAGTATCCTCAGAGGAGATCTCCTCCCTCCTCGCAAGTGCCACCCCCTCCACCTGCGCCTCGGACCCCACTCCCTCTCACCTTCTTAAAACCATCGCCCCTGCCCTCCTCCCTTCCTTAACTTCTATTTTTAACCACTCAATCTCCAAGGGCTCCTTCCCCTCTGCCTTCAAACACGCCCACGTCTCCCCCATCCTAAAAAAACCCGCTCTTGACCCCACTTCCCCCTCCAGTTATCGTCCTATCTCCCTACTACCCTTCCTTTCCAAAATCTTAGAACGAGTCGTCTACAATCGATGCCTAGAATTCCTTAACTCCCATTCTCTCCTAGACCCCCTCCAATCTGGCTTCCGTCCCCTCCACTCTACCGAGACTGCTCTTTCTAAGGTCACCCATGACCTCCTTCTTGCCAAATCCAATGGCTCCTACTCCATTCTGATCCTCCTTGACCTCTCTGCTGCCTTTGACACTGTCGACCATCCCCTCCTCCTCCGTACCTTATCTCACCTTGGCTTCACGGACTCTGTCCTCTCCTGGTTCTCCTCTTACCTCTCTGGCCGATCATTCTCGGTCTCCTACGCTGGAGCCTCCTCCCCCTCCCATCCTTTAACTGTTGGAGTTCCTCAAGGGTCAGTTCTTGGCCCTCTTCTGTTCTCCATTTACACTCACTCCCTCGGTGAACTCATTCGCTCTCACGGCTTTGACTACCATCTCTACGCAGATGACACGCAGATCTACATCTCCGCCCCTGTCCTCTCCCCCTCCCTTCAGGCTCGCATCTCCTCCTGCCTCCGGGACGTCTCCACCTGGATGTCTGCCCGCCACCTAAAACTCAACATGAGCAAGACTGAGCTCCTCATCTTCCCTCCCAAGCCCGGTCCGCTCCCAGACTTCTCCATCACCGTGGATGGCACGACCATCCTTCCCGTCCCGCAGGCCCGCAATCTCGGTGTCATCCTTGACTCGTCCCTCTCGTTCACCCCACACATCCTATCCGTTACCAAGACCTGCCGGTTTCACCTCTACAATATCGCCAAGATCCGCCCTTTCCTCTCCACCCAAACGGCTACCTTACTATTACGGGCTCTCGTTATATCCCGGCTAGACTACTGTGTCAGCCTTCTCTCTGACCTCCCTTCCTCCTCTCTCGCCCCGCTCCGGTCTATTCTTCACTCCGCTGCCCGGCTCATCTTCCTGCAGAAACAATCTGGGCATGTCACTCCCCTTCTTAAACAACTCCAGTGGTTGCCTATCGACCTCCGCTCCAAACAAAAACTCCTCACTCTAGGCTTCAAGGCTCTCCATCACCTTGCCCCTTCCTACCTCTCCTCCCTTCTCTCTTTCTACCG
Organism: Ornithorhynchus anatinus; assembly: GCF_004115215.2. Taxonomy (NCBI): domain Eukaryota; kingdom Metazoa; phylum Chordata; class Mammalia; order Monotremata; family Ornithorhynchidae; genus Ornithorhynchus; species Ornithorhynchus anatinus. The sequence continues at coordinate 56,861,230 of NC_041749.1, forward strand.
CCCACCCCGCACGCTCCGCTCCTCTGCCGCCCACCTCCTCGCCGTCCCTCGGTCTCGCCTATCCCGCCGTCGACCCCTGGGTCACGTCCTCCCGCGGTCCTGGAACGCCCTCCCTCCTCACCTCCGCCAAACTGATTCTCTTTCCCTCTTCAAAACCTTACTTAAAAATCACCTCCTCCAAGAGGCCTTCCCAGACTGAGCTCCTCTTCCCCCTCTACTCCCTCTGCCATCCCCCCTTTACCTCTCCGCAGCTAAAGCCTCATTTTCCCCTTTTCCCTCTGCTCCTCCACCTCTCCCTTCCCATCCCCACAGCACTGTACCCGTCCGCTCAACTGTATATATTTTCGTTACCCTATTTATTTTGTTAATGAATTGTACATCGCCTTGATTCTATTTAGTTGCCATTGTTTTTACGAGATGTTCTTCCCCTTGACGCTGTTTAGTGCCATTGTTCTTGTCTGTCCGTCTCCCCCGATTAGACTGTAAGCCCGTCAAACGGCAGGGACTGTCTCTATCTGTTGCCGACTTGTTCATCCCAAGCGCTTAGTACAGTGCTCTGCACATAGTAAGCGCTCAATAAATACTATTGAATGAATGAATGAATCATGTTGTCTACAGTGTTGGGAAAGTCAGGGGGAAGACAGAGTTTGCGTCAGAAGATAAGGAGTTCTGTTTTGAGTTCCGTTGTGGACATGTTAGGTTTGAGGTGTCAGCGGGACATCCAAGTAGACATGTGCTGAAGGCAGGAGGAAATGTGAGACTGCAGAGAAAGAGAAAGAACAGGTCTGGAGATGTAGATTTGGGAATCATCCGCAAGGTAGTTGAAGCCATAGGAGTGAATGATTTCTCCAAGGGAGTGGGTATAGATGGCAAATAGAAGGGGACCCAGAACTGAACCTTGAGGGACCTCCACAGTTGGGTGGTGGGAGGCAGAGGAGGAGCCCGCAAAGTAGACTGACAATGAGCGGCCAGAGAGAAGAGAGATAATAGGGTACTATCAGTGAAGCTGAGGTTGGAGAATATTTCCAGGAGTAGGGGATGGTCGACAGTGTTGAAGTCATCCGAGAGGTCGGATTGGGATGGAGTAGAGTCCGTCGGGTTTGGCGCGAAGGAGATTATTGGTTACCTTTGAGAGGGCAGCTTCTGTGGATTGAAGGGGGAGGAATGCAGATTGGAGGGGGTAAAGAAGAGAATTGGAGGAGAGGAACTGAAGACAGTGGGTGTAGAAAACTTGCTCAAGGAATTTGGAGAGTTTGGAGAGGAATGCTAGGAGGGATGGGGTGATAGCTGGAGAGAGCTGTGGGGCTAAGGGAGGATTTTTTTAGGATAAGCAAGACATGGGCATGTTTGAAAGCAGTGGGGAAAAAGCCATTGGAGAGTCAGCAGTTGAAGATGGCAGTCATGGAGAGAAGAAAGGAGGGGGCAAGTGCTTTGATAAGGTGCAAAAGGATGGGGTCAGAGACACAGGTGGTGAGGGTGGATTTTGAGAGAAGGCAGGAGATTCCCCTCTTGAGATACTGCTGGGAAAGATGGGAGCGTTGATGAAGGGGCAGGAGGAGGGAGGGATTGGAGGGGAGGAGGGAACTTTTCAGGGAGATCAGGCTTGGGAACTTGATAGATTTCTCAGGCCAGTCAAACATTTTTAGATGGCTTACTAATGAGGTTACAATATTTTTTGTAAGGTATTGGGAAGATCAGGAAGTCAAGAAACAGATTTGAAATCAGCGTAGCCCAACATTTTGAGGACCTTCCTTACTTAACACATGTAATTGTTCCTAATAAAATTTTCAATGAAAAGAAAAACAATAAATGAGGTGTATTTACTTTTTAAAATTCCATCTTGCTAGAAAAATTAAGTTAAACTATTCTGATACTTGTCATCCTAAAAATTGAAATATTAACCTTGTTTGTGAATAAGTGAAATGGAATGAAGACTTGAGGGATCTGGATAATTTGACAGAAAAAAAGTCCCAAATTAGTTTTACCTATTTTGTCTAGGTAATTACTGATGAGAAAGATTTTCTTCCTTTTATCATCCAGATAACTGCAATTTCACCTGATTGCTGAAATCTTGGGAAATAGGGAAAAATATTTTTGAAGCACTAACTGATTTAAAGGAATTTAATCATGACAATTCTATCAGAATTTGATCTATTTCATATGCGAATAGGACCTGTTTAAGTGAACATGGAGTTCCTCTGGTTTATTTTGGAAATAAATGCTGCAATAAATTTTGATAGGACAGCATCTAAAAGACTCTATTATGCAACAGGTCACTGTTGAGAATGGTAAAGGAAAATAGATTACATTCACAAGATCTGAACATTTCTGGATCTAAGGTTGGCAAAAGAAAATATATTTTTGAAATAGTGTTAGATAATGTTGATTGCCTGGTGGAGCGGCCTCTAATATCAGAAGGAATGATTTGTAATTGTTTAACTGGTCCTTACTGAGAGATGCTTTCTGTTGCTTACTGGAACTAAATTCTGAAACAGCTCTCAGCGGCAGCCTGGAAATTTCACATCTACATGAAAAGCAGAGGGAAATATTGTACTTTGGCAATTTTTCTTCAATTAATTTTAATTACCAAAATGAATGACACTCAAATAAAGGGTTTTAAAAACCTGAATAATTGAGAATTAATTTCATTGGTTCTGGAACAAATTACACTATTCAGGTGAATGGTTTTCCTTTCTGCTAGGTTTGAATGATTTTTCTGCTTTCTTGTGAATTTCAGACCCAGTAAAATGTCTGAGAATTTCAGATCTCAAGAAATCAGAAAACTTATCTGAATGGACATGAATTCTGCAGATGTATCTGGCTTTTGAGAAAAAAATCAAAATCATATTGCTTGGCTCCATAACACTGCTACCCACCCTTACCCTGCCTCTCCTGTACATACTTGGCCACTGGACAAAACCTATCTCACAGGTCCTGTCCCTTTTTTGCTGCCATACTTAAAGTGAAGAGCTGGACAGAAAGAAGCAATGGCACTGACCCCAGGGGAACTAGCTATGTCTCTGTCAGGGCCAATAGATGGAAATGGCTCAGGAAATAGTAGCTGATATCTACCTATTGCTCTGCAGCATCGTAATAATGATGATAATAATAATAAAGGTAATAATGACAACAGTAATATTTGTCAAGCACTTACTAGGTGTTAAGCACTGTGCTAAGTGCTCTTGTTGATGTTTGATAACCAGGGCAGCAACAGTCCCTGTCCCACATGGGGCTTACAGTCCAAGCCCCCTTTGCTGCTCTCCCTCTTCTTCCCATCTGCCCATTTTCCCTTCTCTCCCTGTTTTTCTTCTTGCCTTGTCCTCTCTCATCTCCCTCTCCCCCTCCACTTTCCCTCTCACCCCTTCTTTTCAATCAATCAATCAATGGTATTTATAGTGAATGCTTATTGTATGCAAAGCACTGTACTAAGTGTTGGGAGCATACAATACAATAGAGTTGGTAGACATGTGCCCTACCCATAAGGATCTTAGAGTGGAGGGGGAGAAAGACATTAAAATAAATTACTGAGATTTGCATCAGTGTTGTGGGCCTGAAGGTGGGGTGAATATCAAGTGCTTAAAGCATACAGGTTCAAGTGCAGGGGTGACATAGAAGAGAGAGCAAGTAGAGCAAATGAGGGATTAGTCAGGGAAGGCCTATTGGAGGAGATGTGATTTTAATAAGGCTTTTAAAGTGGGAAGAGTGGTGGTGGTCTGTCTTATATCTCCCTTTTAGACTGTGAGCCAGTTGTCAGGCAGGGATTGTCTCTATCTGTTGCCAAATTGTACATTCCAAGCACTTAGTACAGTGCTCTGCACACAGTAAGCACTCAATAAATATGATTGAATGAATGAATGAATGAAGAGGGAGGGAGTTCCTGGCCAGGGAGTTCCAGGGAGGATATGGGCAAAGGGTTGGTGGCAAGATATATTAGTTCAGGGGACAGTGACTAGGTTGGCATTAGAGGAGCAAAGTAAGCAGGCAGAGTTGTAGTAGGAAATCAGCAAGGTAAGGTAGTTCTTTAAAGTAGATGGTAAGGAGTTTCTGTTTGGTGCAGAGGTGGATGGGCAGCCACTGGAGGATCTTGAGGAGTGGGAAGATGTGGTCTTAACATTATATATAGAAAAACAATCCGGGCAACAGCGTGAGGTATGGACAGGAGGCAGGGAGGTCAGCAAGGAGGCTGATGGAGTAGTGAAGGTGGGATTGGATAAGTGCTTGGATAATAGTGATAATAATAAGTAATAATTACGGTATTTGCTACGTGCTTACTATGTGCCAAGCACTGTTCTAAGCACTGGGGTAGATACAGTGTAATCAGATTGTCCCTCGTGACGCTCACACTTAATCTCCATATTACAGAAAAGGTAACTGAGGCACAGAGAAGTGAAGAGGCTTGCCCAAGGTCACACAGCAGACAAGTGGTGGAGGTGGGATTAGAACCACTTATTTGTTAAGCGCTTAACCATGTGCCAGGCACTGTACTAAGTGCTGGAACGGTGTGGTAGCAGTTTTGGATGGAGAGGGAAAGGGTGGATGTCATCCTTGCAGCAGAATATGCATCTTCTCCATGCCTCACAAATCGTAACCTCATGTCCTATGGCTTTCACGTCTGAGCATCCCTACTTTGTGTCCCTTAGCGCCCACTGGCAGTTGCATCGTCTTTGAATATGGAGAAAATGTTTATATATGTATATACACATATGTCATCATGCTTTCAAAAGACCTTAATTTGGAGAGGTTAGAGAAATTTGTGAGGACTGGAATTTGCAGGGACTGTCCACTACTTCTTTCTACCTAATCTGTCTGAGTCTATCTTTATACTCTTTGTCCAGTTTTTTTCTTGCTACTTACTTGTCTTCTGTGCCCTTTAGGACTCCATTTTTTGGACTTCTTAGTCCTTTAAGCCTCCCTCTCTTCACTCTGTTCATGTTTCTCTTAGCTTTGGTTTTAGGCCAAACACACTCACTTTATGGATCTTTCTCTCCACCCTGCCTCTCCTTCCCTGCTGCTGGCAGAGGGTGTGCTAGAGGATTCTGTATTACTAATTTAGATTGCGTTTCAAAATATGCAGATTATTTTGCATTTTCATACCCTCCTATAAGTCTGGGAGTTAAAATATGGAAGTGTCAAGAGTGAGAGAGAACTTTCTTTTTTATTTCTGGTCTCTTTTGGATCTGGAAGAGGGTGAAATCTCATACCGGCACCTGCCCTATTGAAATTTCTATCTGAGCTTGGCAGCCTGGAAGCACTAGGATAAGTATATATCCTTTGGGATCCATATCCAAATTAAACTTGCAAACCCACCAATGGTTATCGATATTTTTCTTAACTTTATTTTCTTGTAGATCAAGTGTGAATGAAATATGCAGTCACTTTGTGAATAATCAAAGAAAACCTCTGTGGTATTTAATATGCTCTTTTACTCTTCTGAATTTCTCTAAGAAACAAATTTGACTTGAAATTGTTCATCCCACTTCTTGGGTGACCAAACTGTGGTTCTTCTTCACTGGTTATGCGACTCACCCACATATGCTTTATCATTTAGCATTTCGCTATGGTGGAGGCATGCTGCAGTGTGCTCCTACTCCAACCCTTTTAGGAATGCTGGTGGTGCCCCCCCCCGTCCAACCCCCAACATGGGCCCGGACCAGAGAGAGGACTGGTTCCCAGCCCCACACTTAGACCCTGTTTGGCTGTCTTTGGTGACTGTTGCTGTTTGCCGGCAACCCCCTCACAACTAGACTATTTGTTTTGTTTTGCTGTCTCCCCCTTTTAGACTGTGAGCCTGTTGTTGGGCAGGGATTGTCTCTATCTGTTGCCGAATTGTACATTCCAAGTGCTTAGTTCAGTGCTCTGCACACAGTAAGTACTCAATAAATATGATGGAATGAATGAATGAACTAGGAAAGCCTGATCTCCGCCGCGCCCTGCCACTCCCACACCCCAACCCCCAGAATGCCTGCTTGCCATTCTGTACAGCTGTCGACCATAGTATGTTTTGATTGGCTGCTCTTTAGTTCATGAGGGTTAGCCTTCCAGGTTCTAGGCAGGGATTCCCAAACTATTTTGAATAGCGCCACCTCTCCAATTATAGACAACATTATTGTACTAAATATTGTTTCAGTGGGAGATTACGAAAGAGTAGAAAATTCATTTCAGTTAAACCGAAAAACTGTAAATTTATGATGTTTCCATCATAGGTGCCAAATTTCGATTTTGAGTGTGGGAGTGAAAAGGGGGCAGGAGGAATTTCTCATCTCCCCATCCTATTCTCCTCCCTACTGCGTCACCTTTTCACTTGAGTCCACCCCCTAAGCAACTTAGGTACTCACCCCACCCACACAGCACTTATGTACATAACCTTACACTATCTTGCTTCCCCTCTGTGGAATTTATTTCAATTTACGTCTCCCCTGCTAGACAGTAAGCTTCTTGAGAACAGGGAGTGGGTCTACTTACACCACTGTAGTCTTCCAAGCAGAGCTGTGCATTCAGTAAATGCCCACTTAATACTCCTGATTGATTGAATGATTGATTGGGGCCTGGGAGGGGCCAGGACTAACAGGGCAAAAATGCTCCATTTCTCATCTTTTCAGCCCTTCCTGGGAACTCTCAGGTCTTATCTGGAACCTGGGATGAGCATAAAAATCACATATGTGTTCAATAACAGAGATCCAACAAAGTCAGAAAATGGGAATATATAGAAAATTCCCTTAGTGCTTGTATTCATCATTCACCCATAAAAAGAAGAAGTTTCTTTAACCAACTGCATGTACCTTTTTCTTAGTTTCTCCCTCTTCCCAAGGTGCAGTTTTAAGCTCAAAGAAAATCTGTAAATTTTGACATCTGATTGAAAAATGTCTCCTAGATTTATATGCTAAAAGGAAGTGTTTCTGAGTATATAAAGGGTTCTGATGAAGAGAATAAAGGTTTATGTAAATTGTCAAGCTAGATCAAAAAGAAGCCCCTTCCCTAATCTATTTAAATTGTTTGTGTCTTCTTTTTGAATTAACTCCACAGCTCCCCCACAGCCCTTCTCCAGCACCCCAAGAGGGACTGGCATCCCATTTGGGAACCACTTTTCTAATTCTTGTAAATTAAAGCCCAAAAAGCATACCCAAATTCTGAAAAAGGAATGTTTTGGTAGAGTTTTATTAGTAGAACAGTCATTAATCAATCAGAGTTACAGAGGTAGTATGTGCTGAGAAAAAAAAGTTTTAATATTTGAACATGGAGCTGGTCCCATGATTCTTGCCAGGCCTAAGTACAACCATTCTCTCAAAAGCTTTAGTTTTGAGTTTGTACCCTGAACCTTTTTGAAGATATTGAAGAAATAATATAGAGGTCGGCAGGGAATATGTCTACCAATATTGCTGTATCGTAATTAAGCAATCAATCGTATTTATTGTGTGGTTACTGTTTTCAGAGTACTGTACTAAGCCCTTGGGAGAGTACAGCATAACAGAGTTGGTAGACATGCTCCCTGCCCACAATGAGTTTACAGTCTAGAGGGGTAGCCAGACTGTACAGAGTACTGTACCATATAATTGGTAATCACGTTCCTTGCACACAAGGAGCTTGCAGTTTAGAGGGCTGTACTGTCTTCCAAGTGCTTAGTACAATGCTCTACCCACAGTAAGCACTCAGTAAGTACCATTGATTGATTGTTTAGGATGTGCTGCTGTCTGACATGCCTAAACACGTTTTATTAGAAACAATCTAATCATATGGATTCAGGTAATGAAGATGCAAATGGTTCACATCTGTGGACCAAAATGTGGTCTCACACTAAATTTCTGACATTCTCTTTTCCCACCCAGTGGAGGGTGCTCTGTGACCTGTATTCCCTTTAAGGCTTCTCTAGTGCAGTGTCTCCCTGAGCTGTTGGAATCACTCCTGAATGAGAAGGCATGAGGGTTTCTGTCAGCGAATCATAAACTCTTAGGTGGCTATTCTCAGGTAGGTCCATTATAGGTGGCACATTAAAAGGACAGATTAGTAAGTAGTTCAGTGTGGAGAAGGAACACAAGCAAAGGGGATATATTAGGTGCAGAGCTTGGGATCAGGCCTCCAGGGAACTGGGGCAGAAGCAGGGCCAGAGAGAACAAAGAAAAAAGGCAATAGCCTTCTAGGCTCCTCTTCCTTTTCTTCCTCCTGTCTGCTACTTGTGGTTCCATGCCAAGGTGGCAGAAATAATTCTTATCAAAATTATTTGGGTCAGTTTTCATTTTTGCAGCTTCACCAAGTAGCTCACCCCACGCCTTTTCTGCTTGTACCCCCCTTACTCCAGACTCAGTCCCCTGCCCCAGCCCTCCAGTTTGCCTCAAACTTTCTTCTTCCATCTTCCACTTTTCTACTGAACTCTTTAATATTTTTAAGTAGTCATCAGTGCTGCTGCCCTACCAACCGCAGTCATGGCAGTGAGTGTATGGGGGAGAAGGTCTGCAAAGCAGCCCCGTCTCAGGCCTCCTCTCCTGCTGCCACTTGACCTTGCCCCACCCCTTACCCACACACTCTGGTCTGGCCCTGGTCCCCTGCTTTGCATCTCCCAAAGGTGGAACTTGCAAGCTGCCAAAGAGTTTGGGATGGCAGTGGCAGCAGTAGCGGCATCAGCTATTTAAAAATATTAGCAAATTCGAAGCAGCAAGGGGAGGGGATGCATGTCGGGGGCTGGAGAAATGGAAGGAGGGCATGAGTTTGGGTAGCAACAGGGCTGTCAGCCAGGAGCTGGGGAGGGTGGGTTTGGAAGTACTTGTCTGCTGTGTGACCTTGGGCAACTTACTTCACTTCTCTGTGCCTCAGTTCCCTCATCTGTAAAATGGGGATTAAGACTGTGAGTCCCATGTGGGATAGGGATCATGTCCAACCTAATATGCTTGTATCTATCCCAGTTTTTAGTACAGTGCCGGGCACATAGTAATCGCTTAACAAATACCACATGAAAATAGAGAGGGCAGGGTTGGGTGTATGTGGGTATGTGGAGAGAGTGGGACTATGTTACCTATCTTGACCAAGAAAAAGTAGTGGTCTTTAAACACCTGATGGGTGTCTGCTGCCACCATCACTGAGGGGGATTCTCTCTCAGGTATAGGTGAGACTCTTAGGCTTTTCAGCTGCAGCCAGAACTCCAAAATTGTGACCAGCTCATCCAGTGTAGAATATCTTACCAATCAATCAATCAATCAATGGTATTTATTGAGTGCTTACTATGTTCAGAGCACTGTCCTAAGTGCTTGGGAGAGCACAATACAACAGAATTAGCAGACATGTTCCCTGCTCATAATGGTTTACAGTCCAGAGGGGGAGACAGACATTAATATGAATTAATGTCTTTAAGGGGCTAGAAACCACCCTTTAATTCATTCAATAGTATTTATTGAGTGCTTACTATGTGCAGAGCACTGTACTAAGCGCTTGGGATGAACAAGTCGGCAACAGATAGAGACAGTCCCTGCCGTTTGACGGTATCCCGGCTAGACTACTGTGTCAGCCCTCTCTCTGACCTCCCTTCCTCCTCTCTTGCCCCGCTCCAGTCTATTCTTCACTCCGCTGCCCGGCTCATCTTCCTGCAGAAATGATCTGGGCATGTCACTCCCCTTCTTAAACAACTCCAGTGGTTGCCTATCAACCTCCGCTCCAAACAAAAACTCCTCACTCTAGGCTTCAAGGCTCTACATCACCTTGCCCCTTCCTACCTCTCCTCCCTTCTCTCTTTCTACCGCCCACCCCGCACGCTCCGCTCATCTGCCGCCCACCTCCTCACCGTCCCTCGGTCTCGCCTATCCCGCCGTCGACCCCTGGGTCATGTCCTCCCGCGGTCCTGGAACGCCCTCCCTCCTCACCTCCGCCAAACTGATTCTCTTTCCCTCTTCAAAACCCTACTTAAAACTCACCTCCTCCAAGAGGCCTTCCCAGACTGAGCTCCTCTTCTCCCTCTACTCCCTCTGCCATCCCCCCTTTACCTCTCCGCAGCTAAACCCTCATTTCCCCTTTTCCCTCTGCTCCTCCACCTCTCCCTTCCCATCCCCACAGCACTGTACTCGTCCGCTCAACTGTATATATTTTCGTTACCCTATTTATTTTGTTAATGAATTGTACATCGCCTTGATTCTGTTTAGTTGCCATTGTTTTTACGAGATGTTCTTCCCCTTGACTCTGTTTATTGCCATTGTTCTTGTCTTTAATCTCTCCCTACAATTGGAAACTCAGTAAATTGAAGTATCAGTAATGATACCGGTATTTATTAAGGGCCTGCTGACTACAGAGAACTCAACAGCAGCAAACACCCCTGCTCCCTTCCCCATTTCAGATTGGATTAGCAAAAGTTGCAGGGGCGGGGCGGGGGAGGGCGTCTTATCCACTTTTTGAGTAAACCAAGGAAAAAGCTAAAAGGAAGAAATAAACACTTCCCTCCCCCAAAGAACAGTAACAGCAACAATAATGAAAAATGCATTTGTCCTCCACACAAGTAGGCAGAGCCAAGCTGGAAAACAACAGAAGCATCAGCAGGGCATATGCAGGTCAAAACAGTTGTTCCAGGAATCGGGCTGTACAAGGCATATGGGAATGTATATTGTACCCACTAAGCACTTAGGTACTCTGCCTAACCCCCTCCCAGCACTTATGTAAATACTCCTATAGTGGATTGCCTCCCCTATCTGCAATTCAGATTAATGCCTGTCTTCCTAGATTGATTGTAAGCTTCTCGAAGGCAGGGATCATGTCTACTAACTCTGTTATACTCTTCCAAGGGCTTAGTACAGGACTCTGTACACAGTAAGCACTCAGTAAATACCATCGATTCATTTATTTTCGAAGATAATGCTGGCAAACTCTTTCCTATCCATGAGTGTGAGCATGCCTGAAAGTACTGATGAGTGACTGACACTCCCATTTTGCTAGCCAATGATCAGTCAATTCATCAATGGTATTTATTGAGCGCTTATGGTGTGCAGAACTCTGTACTAAGCACTTGGGAAAGTACAGTAGAAGAGAGTTGGTAGATGTGATCCTTGCCCACAAGAAACTTACAGTCTATGGGATTCCTAACAGGTATACATTGAAGACCTTCCCTTCAAGAGTTAATAATCTAGTTGGGGAGGCAGACCTAGACATAAATAATGATTAAACTTCAGAAATAACCTTCACAGCAGCAGTCGGTCCCTTTTCTTTCCCGTCTCCAGCCATAGTCAGGTAACAGCAAAGACTCCAACATTCTAAGCACTTACAAAGGCTGCTGTTACTGCCTCAGCCACCCTCTGTTCCATTATGGGGAGGAGATAAGGAGGAATCCTTAACTCATATTTATTTCATATTTCACTTCTGACAATTACTCCCCGCACCTTCAAAGTCTTATTGAAGCCACATCTCCTCCAAGAGGCCTTCCCTAACTAAGACCTCCTTCCACTTCCTTCCACTTCTTCCACTTCCTTCTGCGTCACCCTGGCTATGTTCACCCCCCACACCCCTTCCAGCCCCACAACACTTATGTACATATCTGTAATTTCATTATTTATATTGATATCTGTCTCTCCTTCTAGACTGTAAGCTCATGGGTGGGGAATCTGTTAGATTGCTATATTGTACCTCTCCCAAGCTCTTAATACAGTGCTTTGCACACAGTAAGCACTCAATAAATATGATTGATTGACTGACTGCCTGATTGAGGAAATCCTTGGGCACTGAAGTGGCAGGCAGCACTCCTGGAATGGGGCCCTAAGACCTCAAACTACCTCATGTGCCACAGCAATCTTTTCCTATAAACCTAGGTCTCCCCTGAAAAGATACCCAGTAGATTTCTGCTATGTCGCCATGTGCAGGCCATTGGAAAAATAACTAGCAACCATACCCATGGTAGGAGGAAAGCGTATCTAACCAGAGCATAGAATTTGTTTATGTTCTGAATTCCCTGTATAGCCAATATGCAACAAAATGGTGTAGAGAACAGACAGTTGAATGGGTGGGCTTGCTCACAGTTCCTAGATGTGCCACTGCTAGACACCTGCTATCTCGGCTTCTGCCTGTATTTCTCGGGTGTCATTCAGTCAACCCAGCTGTGAAATCTAGGGGGCCTTCCTGTTAGACCAGCTGCAAGCCTTTCTGGAATGGTTTGGAAATGTGGATTCTAAAAAAGCCACATTCTTTAGGTCCCTCTAAAATGCTTTTGGGAACCAGTTCCTAAAACCTCTACCTTTCAAAGACTGTTTGTGCTGAGCCGTTATGTACTGCAGTAAGTAGGCTTATTCATTACACATGACCTGTCGACACTTGACTGCTGCCAATTAGGCAGGTTTCACACACGTTCCTCACCTAGCAAGAGGCAAAAACAAAGACAGGGATGAGAACACAGGTCAACAGACTGTTGCAACTGTCTCGATTGACCACGATTGAACCGTTAGCCGAAACCCTTCTTTCTGGAACAGAACAGATTGTCCAAATACAAATAATAAATAAAATGCATTTCCAGAGCAGTACTGGGTTAGGAAACTACCCCCTGCACCTGTATACAGTAGCTTGGGGCGTCCTGAATTTTTTTTCCCCACTTTAATAGCCAGGAGCTATCAATTGAGCTCTTGCCACTGTGCTCCCCACATTCTCAAGGGGTTGGTTGAAATGAAATTCCTGGAATGAGATGAGGACTGGGACACAGGCAAAAGCCTTGAAATAACATTTGAATAACATGGGATAATTCTCTGAAGGGCATAGGACTTACCTGACTTTCCCTAATTTGAGATGAAGAATTGTAGCCTGAAAAGGAGCAAAATGTAAAGGAGATGAAACCTCCACAAGGGCTCTTAGTCTTAGGATTATCTCTGGTTTCTAAGTAGAGGATTATTCCTGTAAATGTCTGGTGAATTTTATATCTGCTTTAGATATCATTTTTCTTGTTTATTACAGAATTTATCAGCAGATGCTCTAATTATTTTATATTTGACTGTGGGAATGTATTTGTCATCTTGAAAGGAGGCTTTTTAGGAGGATTTCATTTTGAAATCCGTTTCTGCTAGCATCATGTTAATGCTTTTGGATTATGTAATTAGTATCTACTGGGCATCAGTATGTGATATAGACTGGGCAAGTGTGCAGAAATGGACAAATTTTGACTGTTTTTTCAAGTTTTTTACCTCGAGTAAAATGTAGTCACTTAATTCCAGGAGACTTGACTTAAAACATCATGTACAAATAAGCAGATAAAAATGGTGACTATTTTTTGATTATATTAAAGTTGTAATAAGGAGGCATTGAGGATATGGGTCATGATGAATACATGAATCATATATTTCACACCGAGCCTGACCTATTTCAAGGGGTTTTCAGTATTTAAATCTTAAACTTAATTCTGTGATTCAAAGTGATTCATATTCAGATGTACTTTTATTCTTTATAATTAATTTAGAAAATATTACCTATACCTACATTTTAACTATTCTTGGCTGTATTATAATTATTTCTTTAATTTCACCCATAAAAATAGTCCATTTCTTCATTAGTCAGTTACAAGCCTATCTTAATGGAAAAATTAGCTTGACTATGTCTTACCCTCTCTAATAGGAATTGCAGTTGGGGATTTTCCCTTTTCTTTCATTTATTCCCTTTGTCAAACACGAAGATACCTTCTAGGTAAATTAATCCCTTCAAAGCAGCAAAAATAACTTCCTTTCTGGAAAGGGTTATTAGAGTCTTATTCTTTATAATCTTAAATATCACTTGTGTTTGACTGAACAATGCACGAAAAAATTATACTAGTTAAAAAAGAATGATTACCAACCAAGGCCAAGCGTGTTACAATTATATGTTCAGGAAGGAGTGAGCTTTCTACTGCGAAAAGCGTAATATAGATTCCCATGAAATTTCTGAAGTTTAAGTATTTCTGTAAATTAGGTTGCTCCTAGTTAAACAGGTGGCTTTAAAAGCTGGTTTCACTGTTGTTTTAATCATAGTTTAGTTACCATGGAGAAATATGCAAGTTAGCATTTATACACAGAAGTGAAATTTATGCTGCATAGATAATAGCCTAAATTTAGCTTGACTTAAGTTTACCACTTCCTTTTTTTATACAAAAAATAGAGTAATAATATATCGCATGTATCCATTAAGAAGCTATTTTTTAAATTCCAGTGATACATTTTTAGAGGATTTTAAAAATGAACATGATCGTAGATTTGACCTTTCTTGTTGCTTAGCATAGTATGCCTATTGCATTTTATTTGTTCTGATTAAGCTTTGCACCGGGGCTTGGCGGAGGCTTTTGCTAAGTTTAAATAAGTTATGGCTGCAGAAGCGTCCTTTGGGATGAGATCTTATCATCATCGTCACCATCATTATCATCATCCCTGGTATTTATTTATTAGGGTTAAAAGTGATGAAAACCTTAGAAGCATGTGGCAGAGGCCATACGATTTATCCGTTGTGGGGTACAGAAGCCATTTTGATTTCCATTCAGAAATACTCACCTAAAAGTTTGAGGCTGGCCTTAATAGTTAGCTATTCCCAGCTAATTGTCCATTAGTTGAGTAACACATTTCCAACCAAAAATGAAGTTTCCCCTCTTTATTTGTTTACGGAATCAGGCAACTGTGAACTAACATTCCTACCATTCATTTTATTAGTACCTGAAAGTGAGGGCTAAGTTTTCAAGGACAAATGTAGTAAAAGTAGCATGATCCAACATGAGGTCCCCCAGCACAGAGAGAGCAGCAGATCCCTTTCAACACCAGCTGTTCTCACAGATATAGATTGCTGCAGTGAAATTTTCTTAATATAATTCAGGAAGCTCTAGAGAATTCTCCAAAACAACTGTGCCAACAAGGAAAATGTTGAATTTTTCATCAGCTGCCCAATGCTGAGAGTTAGTGGGCAATCGGTTCATTCATGACCAGATGTTCAGTGTAGTAACACTCTGCAGTTAACTTGAACCTTGTGGCCTATTTACCATTGGTTGCAAGGACATTGGCAGCAACCTGGCATTGGAGAATTGTGGCTTGAAAAAAGAGAAAGACTGGAGTGTATGTCTGTGGCTTCCTGGTTTTCACTAGTGACCAGACAAGGTACGGAGTGATGAAAGAAATAAAAGACACAGCATCAATCATCCCAGAGCCATGGAGAGAGACCACCTTTCCTATATGATTGTGTGTTTGGGGAATAGTAGGCATATTCTTATTTTTTTGGGGGAAGAAAGTGATCTTTCTTTAAGTATTGAATCTGGTCTGTTTGAATTATTTGTTTGAACCACAAAACTTTCTTGGAGGAAGGTGGGAGGGGGGGATGGGGATGGTTCTAATTTTATGCTACCGAAAGCCATTTGGCTCCTAATATTTCACTAAATCTAGATACAGTATGGAACTGTAAATGTATGTGGAGCCTTGCCAGAGGTAAATTACATTAGAAAGTTGGGTAATATTTAGAGATTTCACTTGTAAAGATTCACAATTTCTTTCATAAATGTTGGTGTCTTTTTGCCATTTTAGTGTGTTGTATTAGGCACTAGTACCCAGAAAAAAATAGTATTGAGTAGGAGTTTTTAAATAAGCAATATGATTTTCTACTTTGAAAATGATTCTTCCTTAAAATGATTAACTGTGTTTGATTCTGGGTGTGCCAGCTGGCTAGGAAAGGCAAGGCAGGGTTTGATAACATTTAGTTTTTCTCAGATGGAGGGATTTTGTATTCCTGCCTACATGCTATTGCACAATAATTTAACTATTGATTTCAAGGCTGGATGGGGAAATGAAACTCCAAATACTTAGTACTTTTCTGTTTTAACTCGGGGCAGGAAAACTTTATGCAAAAAAATAAAAAAAAGTTTGGTTATTTTGGGTTTTTAAATAAAACAAACAAGTTGTCTTGGAATAAACTTGAATAAAAGTTATTTTGGAGAATTAGGTTGTTTCCTTTTCCCTCAGAATGCTTTCTCTCATACACTTATTGACTCCCATCACAGTAAGGGGACACAAAGTTAACTCCAAGTTACTTTCAAGCGGAGCCCTCCCAGTAATGATATTTGATTTGGCAGCATGTTTTGGCTACAGTTTGCAAGGTTGCCGTGAACCCTCCCTTTGCATTTCCTGCTTATGGAGAAGTGTATTGCATGTTGTGTTGAGATATGGAAATTCATCGTTGTTGCTGTTGTGAGTCTGTGCCTTTCTGACCCTTAGAGTTGTACTGGATGAGAAGGGTTTTTTGTTTTGTTTTGTTTCTGGAAGGTCCCATGGTTTGTTGACTTGGAGAAAATAAGGTTTAAATTACAATAGATCCAGACTTCAGGGAAAGGCAAAAAAAAAAGTATTGTTTTCTTTGCTGCTTACTTGCTGATAGAAAAATGAGAACAACTTTACAGTAGCTTTGACATTACAGTTACCTTTATTCAGTATGCTCCAGCTGCATTGAGCCCTCAGGAAGCCTTCACCATGCACACAGTTTGTTCTTGGGTGTGAAAGCAAACAGTATTTGAGTTGGCAGTAACTTCCCTTTTAGAGGAGTTTGCTGCCTCGGCAAGAAACCGCAGCATGAGCTTTCTGCTGTTGAATGTTTCCACTGGCAGGATGGCCTTTTTCCACATTTCCTTGGTTTAAGGAAACAGATTTTTGAACTTTTTTCAGCAAAATGCCAACATTTAACAGCTGGAGTTAGTATATAATTTATGGTTTTCACTTTATGCTCTTTCAGATGTATAAAAATGAAAATATCTGCAATTATTGTTAAATTATGCAAGTTATTGCAAAAAAGTAATTAAATATGGATCTTCTGTTATGAGACTTTCAAGAAAGCCATTGTTACCTAAAGAGTTATTCTCAATTATTCGATCTTTAATGGTTTTTAATTGTTGTAATTTACTCATATCCTGTTATATCTATCATTCTGGAGATGTTTCTGAAAGCTCTTTGTTTTTCCAGTAACAGGATTTGGGGCATTTGAACTGCTTCATTGGGTATTTTACATTTCAGCTGATAAAATATCACTTTAGATAGCTCTTCTTGCTACAAGTATACCTTCTAGAAAAGTCTTAGCTCTGTCAGGGCAAAGTGCTTTGAAAATTGCAGCCTGTTGAGATGATATTCTTTGTTAACAGAAACATGTTTATGTATGTTATAGTGAAGATGCACAGCCGTCTAATCTATTGGGCTGCATACAATTTCCTCCTGCCTAGTTTTCTTGTCCTTTCTTTGAGTGAAAGTCCACACCCCTTAGACTTTAGCATTGCATCTTATTGACCAGAGGCATCTGGTCTCAACTTCAGCAGTTAGGTTTAGAAGCAGATCAGATCCAGGAAATTAATGCAGTCAGCCAATAAAAGCAGTGAGCAGTTGTCACCATAAGATCTGTGGTGTTCTGTTCTTTCAGATTCTAGATTTGTTTTGTTCATCTCTGCTCTGTGTGAACATTGAGAATACATTTATTGATTTCTAAAATAAAAACCCTTGCATCAGGAAGAAAAAGTACATATATTTCACCGTGTCTTTCTAGGTTCTTTTACTGGTGGAAAAATTGCCATAAGAAAATCTCAATGTATTTACTACTTATTCCCTGTTGGTATAAAAATCACTTAACGTGGAGTTAGAATTAAGGGCAAAAATTAGCCATGAAGAGCAGCGGGGTCCAAATTTTTTCAGAGACATTAGGTGTTACACATTTTTACCTGCTTGACTTGTAGACTTGATTGGATTTATTATGTATACTGTATGTTTATGGAATTTTTTTATTGTATGAGGTTGATTTGTTGTAACTGTTGCCACTCTCTGTCCAAGGATCCTTGAAAGCAAGCGTGTGTCAACTGTTACCTTCCATTTTAGTAAACTTAATGCTACCTTTGTAGTTTAGTGAAAGCCATAACAGCCCATTGTTAGGGTGAGGCTTTTTAAAATGTCACTGCTGCCATCGGAAGCAAGTTCGTGTTTTTGAAAGGACGTTTACAAGAGTCTTTTCTATGATTCTTCCTGTTTTCAGTTAGTTAACGGAGGTATGCTAAGTTACAGTGCCTTTAATCTATACATATTCGTAAAATATCATCCCCCTAAACACGGGGGGGGGGGGAGATTCCAATTGCTAACTCTAGTAAGCTTATTCCTTCAGGTTAGAGTAAGTTATGTAGTTTGTATATTTAAAACTGTAAAAGAAAACTGAACAATTCAGCTTCTGTGCTGTCAGTATGCCACAATGAACCCATGACAGAAACACTGTAGCATCGCAGCTAACAAATGGTATAATTCTTAAAATTTGTATTAGCTGCCTAGAGTGTTAACTGGATAGATGTTGAATATGCTAAATATGAAGTCTTGAATTTAACTATGGTGCAAAATTGAAATTAGGAGTAGACATGACACAGAACATAAGAGATGTATTCTTCAAAGGTAAAATTACCAGTTTTTTCCTAATATGTGTCATTTATTTGGCTTCGTTGTTGCTAGCTGATCAATCTAACCAGCGAGTTTCTTGTTCTGTCACTCTGCTTGCAATACCAACTTTTTCAGCCACAGAGCCAGACATATTCTCTAGAGAACCCTACTCAAAAACAGCTGCTTGGTTTTCAATGTACACAGTGAGCACAACAAATACTATTTAATAAATACTATTTACTGTTAATCATAGTGTGGTGGTTATTGTTCTTATAAAACACAAAAGTAGATGAAATGTGTATCATTTTAAGATGGTTTATCATATGGCACATGAATCTTGTGCTTATTTTTGTTGAACTGGCTAAGTGGTTTTTGTGAAATTGGCTTCAAGGAAGCTTGGGGCAATGTAGGACTAGTGTAAATTCCCATACATTTAAATGTGGATCTGAAGATTCCCTCTATGCTCAGAGTCTTTGGGTGTTTTGTTCTTTAATTGGTAAGATTGGAAACCTTAAATTGTTTTCACTTCGCTCCTGCCATATTTCCATGATAATTGAAAAGTATTTTTGTATTTCATGTTAAAGTAGTTCTTTACCTGAATACCTCATGTTTAGGTCAGTCAGTCAGTAAATTGTATTTATTGAGTGCTTAGTGTGTGCAGAGCACTGTACTAAACGGTTGGGAGAGTACACTATAACAATATAACAGGCACCTTTCCTGCTCACAGTGCGCTTACAGTCTAGAGGGGGAGACAGATATTAATATAAATAATAAAATTACAGATATGTGCATAAACAGAGCAAGTCAAGGCGGCGTAAAAGGAAGTGGGGGAAGAGGAAAGGAGGGCTTAGGGAAGGCCTCTCAGAGGAGATGTGTCTTCATTAAGGTTTTAAAGATAGGGAAAGTAATTGTCTGTTGGATATGAAGAGGAAGGGCATTCTAGGACAGAGGCAGGAGGTGGGTGAGAGATTGGTGACGAGACAGACGTTTTGGTCAGTCACTTAATTTTATTGAGCCCTTACTATGTGCAGAGCACTATACTAAGCACTTGGGAAAATACAGTACAACAATATAACAGGCACATTCCCTGCCCACAACGAGTTTAGAGTCTAGAAGGGGAGACAGACATTAATATAAATAAATAAATAAATAAATTACAGATATGTTCATAAGTGATGTGGGGCTGGGAGTGAGGGTAAATAAAGGGAGCAAGTCAGGGTGATGCAGAAGGGAGTGGAGAGGAGGGAGAAGGGAGGGCTTAGTCAAGGAAAGCCTCTTAGAGGATATGTGCCTTCAATAAGACTTTGAAAAGGAGAGAGTAATTGTCTGTCTGATATGAGGAGAGAGGGCATCAAGGTACAGTGAGTAGGTTGGCATTAGAGGAGCAAATTATGCGGGCTGAGATGTAGTAGGAGAACAGCGAGGTGAGGTAGGAGGGGGCAAGGTGATTGAGTACTTAAAAGTCGATGGTAAGGAGCTTTTGTTTGATGCAGAGGTGGATGGGCAACCACTGGAGGTTCTTGAGGAGTGGGGAAAGAAGGCCTGAACGTTTTTGTAGAAAAATAATCTAGGCAGCAGAGCGAAGTATGGACTGAAGTGGGGGGAAGAGGAGGCTAGGAGGTCAGCAAGTAGACTGATGCAGTAATCCAGGCAGGGTAGGATAAGTGCCTCAATAAATGTAGCAGCTGGTTGGATGGAGGGGAAAGGACAAATTTTAGCCATGTTGTGAAGGTCTGACTGACAGGATTTAGTGATGGATTGACTATGTGGGTTGAATGAGAGAGAGGAGTCAAGGATAACGCTAAGGTTATGGACTTGTGAGACAGGAAGTTTGGTGGTGCCGACTACAGTGATTGGAAAGTCAGGAGAAGGACAGGGTTTGGGGTGGGAAGATTAGGAGTTCTGTGTATGTCTTGACTCTTGTTTAGTTTCGTCCTGTAGTGAAGACATTATTTACATGGCAATTCTGTTTGTATTAAAATTTAGCAATTTAGCAGATTTAGACATTGCAGATGGCAGTTTGAATTGCACAGTTGACCACCTTTTAACAAGTTCTTCATCCTTTTCTTCTAGCAGTAAGTTTTAATACTCAGTGTTCGAATAGATGAAAGAATATCTAACCTGAAACAATTTCATATAAAAATTCCAAGATTGTGACCTTGTCTGAGTGAGGCCAGCCTAGCCCCAGGATGAAGGACTGTTATGGGATCCCCGTGTTTTCCATGGCCTCAACTGAATCTGATTTGTTAAGCAGCCTAATTTTAGGTGGATTTATGATTAGTAGTGCACATTGCAAATCAGCATAGAAGGACTAAAATGTGAAGATTGTGGTCATGCAGCCACTTAGTTGGTCGGGGAGTCCACCTGAATGATATCATTATCATAAGAAGCAGTTATTGAGTATCTTTTGTGTGCAGAGCACTGCGCTAGAAGCTTCGGGCCATGCCAGAAAAGTAGTAAAGCTAGTTTCTGCCCTTGTGGAGTCTACAATGTAATGGGGGAGGCAAGTTAAATTGTCAAATGTGCACTTGGTAAACAGTTAAGAACATTGATGCAAATAATACAAACAAAAGTAGGCAACTGCATAATGAAATAGATGATAAACAGAGATCTGATTGAGTGCTAAGGTGCTTTCATCAGTCAGTCAATCAATCAATCAGTAGCGTTCATTGAGCACTTACAGTATACAGAGCATGGTATTAAGCAGAAGGTGGAGGTTTCAGAGTCAGGGAATGCCTCTTGAAAGCGGTGACTTAGGAGGTCTCTGAAGGTGTGAAGGAATGTGGTCTGGTGGATTTTGGTGAATCCCATGCACGGAGAAGAGTTGAAGACAGGAGAGCTCTGAGGGGAGTGCAGTTATGTGGTTAGCTTGTTATGAGCCAAAAAAGTCAGCTGGTATTTAGTGGAACAGAGCGAATAGGTAAGAAGGAGGCAGCTCATAGAGTGCTTACAGTGCTTGAATGCTAATGCTTTTGTGTTGCAGGTCCTGAATCTTTCCCACATGGCTACTCTCTTGCTTGAACGATGGGGATGGTCTAGATGCCCTCTAGAATGGCAGTGGTGGGGATTTAAAAATGCTTGAATTGCAGTATATCCATCAGGAGGCTATGGTGTGGTCATAATTATCTGGATGGGCACAAAGCAGGGCTAGTAGAACAGTGCTCAATTCCAGCCTTGCTCACATGGTGGCTCATTATGGGCAGGGAAGGTGTCTGTTACATTGTTATACTGTACTCTTCCAAGTGCTTAATACAGTGCTCTGCACACAGTAAGCACTCAATAAATACGATTGACTGACTGACTGATGATCCCAGCCAATATTAGGCTGGCACCTAACTTCAGATATGCCCTAAGTAGATTCAGGGCAAAGTTTTCTTCAAAGGAAGAAAGGTCTGCCTCCATGCAGACAAGGCCATTGATAGTCTACCCGGAAGGCAGAATAATTTAAGATTTTGGTTTATATGATCTAGAATAATGAATTATCTCGGTTCATTTTGGTTTAAGGTGCAACCTTTCTGATTCTCTAAGGTAACTTGGATGCAAATTATGATGGAAATGATAAAATATACCAGCATATAAAATATACCAAAATACTCGCATTCTAAACTTAAGCTATGTATGATGGGCATATGCTGGATCAGACAGTTTACAAATGTAAACTGAAAGGATCTAATGTCTGCTTTTGTACTATTTAAATGCATGTACATGGATAAAGACATTTCTGACAACATGTTATCAAATATAATGATATTTTATCTGTGAAATGATGTCTTTTTTATCCATTATTTTTAGTCATGACAATCTTTTGTCTGGGTTCTTGTGTGTTCATATTGTTGTCCTCCCTTTTCATTAAGTTCATATGCTGAAATGCACATGGAAAGTTAATTGCTTCTATTGCTTTTGAAAATGTAAGGTTTTGGTGTTTTTTAATTCCTCCCCCACCACTTTCTCCAAGTACCCAAATGTACTAGTAGGACCCAAGGGCATTAGCACTTGGGGTGTTTCTGCAAAGGATAGTGTGGTGGTCTTTTTGTAAAAATGCTGCTTAATATATTGACTATCAAATAGTTGTGGCAGTGGATTTTTTTACTATTCACTCCAAGTTAATTTTTTACTGGAGTTTCCACAAGTTGCCAGAATTGGCACAGTCAATGCCACGTACAACTTTGTGTTAGAAATACTCAGTGCATATTTTAAAATACCCCAACCTGGTCCTATTACTGCCAGAGAAATTGAATGTGTAGATTCTGTGACTTTTCATTGCCCTCTTTTGTCCAGTCTTCCACCAATATGAAGTACTCATGGGCAGTGGCAACAGTGGCTTCAGTGGGGAAAAAGGGACAATTTCTTCACCTCTTTCCACTGTTGCAAAAAGAGTTATCATTTTTTTCCTTCTGAGTTCATTAATAACCTGTCAGAAAATAGATAAGTAGATTGTTAGCTCGTTTTGGGTTTTTTTTTTCATGGCATTTGTTAAGCGCTTCCTATGTACCAGGCATTGTACTAAGCACTGGGGTAGGTTGAAGATAATCAGATTGGACACAGTCCATGTTCCACAAGGAGGTCACAGTCTTCATCCTCATTTTACAAATGAGGTAACTGAGGCACACAGAAGTTGTGACCTGCCAAAGGTGACACAGCAAATAAATGGCTGAGTCAGGATTAGAACCCAGGTCCTCTGACTCCACCAGGTCATGCTGCTTCTCATTGAGGGCAGGGATCATTTCTTCCAACTCAATTGTATTGAACTCTCCCTACCTCTTTGTAAGGTGCTCTACCCACAGTAAGAACTCAATGAATACCATTGATTGATTGAAATAGTCTAGCAAAGTGATTTATCACACTAAACTTTTCCAATGCTGAAAAGATTTTTAAAAGGCTGGAAACTTAGATCATTTAGCCTTTTGCTGAAGAAATTCTAAATACATAAAGGTAATATGAGCATCATGGCATTATTGCATACCTTAGAAAATGCTTTTATATGTACCCCCATTTGTTTGATGTGGTAGGAAGTATCGGTGGGCCTTTGTTTCCTGACTGATGGCGAGTAACTTATAGTATTGGGGATTTCCATTGCACCACCTCACTTTTGCTGTATAGAAGGATTATCTGCTAAAGAGGAATTGGGCAGATATGATGGGAGTCACCTGTATCGTTATGTGAAAAGCCAGAGTTCAATATCCAATCTTGTCTTTACCATTCACTTGAACAACAACTTCAATTTTCTGTCCTTAAAGCTACAATTTCCTTGGTTGATTAAAGAACACTAAAGAAAATTTAAATCACTCCAAAGCTTAAAGAGAGTGCCAAAGACTGTCCCATATAGTTATACATTATCATAATGAAGTCATCACAGCATTCCTGTTACTAGATCTTGACGAGCTGGAAATCTTTCCTCTCAGCTTCCTGTTCTATCACAAGAATGAACAATTTGTAGTCTTTAAATGCCTACGGGGAAAGCTTAGTTACAGGAATGACCAGCTTTCTGAAATTAGGCTAGTTCACCTAACTCCCTTACATCATCTACCTCCCCGCCAAAAAAAAAAAAAAAAACCACAAAAAAAGAAAATATTGGGGAACCAAAGAAAATAGGGCATGTGCCAGCCAGAAAGGTAGTTAAGACAAATTACATTTGCTTTTCAGAACTTCTGATGATCTGAACTAGCTTCGTTCACGTAGTGGAAGTCTTAAGTAAGTCAATAATTCTAATCCAGTAACTTCAATCCAATTGTGGGTTTTAAAAGGTTCATTTTTAAGGGCCATTGCTCCACATTAGCAAGTTTCAGCTAATACAGAGTTTCTATCTAGGATGGAGAATAAGGGATTGGGATGAAATGATGAATGGAGTTTATATTGGTTTGTATGATGGGCATTTGCACCCTTTGGTCACCCCATTCTCAGCCTGACAGCACTTATCTACATAACCATAATTTATTAATGTATGTTAATGTCTGCTTCCTCCTCTGGATTGTAAGATCCTTGCTGTTTCATTGTAATCTCCCAAGTCCTTAGTACAGTGCTCTGCACGTTGTAAGTGCTCAGTAGAAATGATTGGTTAATCGATGGGGAGATCATATTTCCTCATGTTACTTCACAATGTCTGTAGTAAGATTGGCTTTAATGTAATTATCCCATGAGTATAAGGAGATTTCCTATTACTATTAGCTTTTGTGGTTTTCACCGTGTTGAGTAGGCATAAGGTTGGAAAAAATTGAGAATTATGTTTTATAAAATTTGAAATTAACACAGAGTAGTGGTTTTGTATTTCCTTATGCTTATTTGTAGTGGTCCAAATTTTATGTATCATCAATTTTCAGAGGGTCTGGCAGACACTTCTGATCCCAGTTCTTCCCCTGAAATTATGAGTATTTGTACAATGTTCAGAAATGGAAAAGATGTATGCTAATTTTAATAGTCATAATTCCAAAATGTTTAGTTAAGCATTTTGAGGTTGTGCTTAGATACGGTAAGTTGAATTCTGTTTTTTTGCACGACATATTAATCATATGGAAAGAAAAAGATGATGAATTTAATCCACTAAAGTGATAGCTACATGACTCAACAACAGTAACTATTGTTATTGCAACTTCCAAAATACAATAGCATTTTCTAAAAAGCTGAAATGAAGTTATGGGATTTTTTTCATATAAGGATTGTAGCTGACCTATTGATGAAATTACACTTTTGAAAAACAAACTATAAATCAAGGATTCAGTAGTGTAAAACAGGGGATGTTCCTTAGTAATTAATACAATAAGAAAAAGGCAACCCTCGTCTCAGTTACATATGTGAAACAATGTCTCCATTCTTCTAGAAAAATCCAAGGGGAGATGTTTTGATTCCGAATTCATTTATAAGTATGAGTGAGAAAACATTCCGTAAAGCAGTTCTGTTGTGGATCTTGTTCAGCTTTACAATCCATTTTTAGTAAAACATATGAATATAAAAATATTGGTAATTGGAGTGATTTAGATTCCTTGCGAAGAAAGTCTTACTTACAGTCTATAGAAGCATTAAGGCATCATCACATGGTTCTAGAAAAAGGTCGAAAGGAGACAATAATTAAGAAGTAGCCAAATAGAATGATGTATTTCATGAAGAGTTAAAATGGGTCTAAAAATGTAGTGTTTCTTCGGTGCATAGATATTTATAAAAAAAGAACTGATAGGGCAAACTTGCAAAAATATTCTTTGTATTATCAAATATAAAAAATAATTTCTCTCTATCCTAAACCAGCGTTTTAGAATTACTTCTTGAAAGCAAACTTAATACACGCTCTAGTTTGAGCCATGAACGTTTTGTAAAAAGTGCTGATTTTGTCATTGAGGTATTAAGTGTTCAAAGTGAAAGATAAGTATTTCCAGTTTATATAGTTTAAGCTGTTACAGTTCAGTTTATATTTTATTTATGTATGAACTGAAAACTCATTTTATTTTGTACTGAGGTATTCATGTTCTCCACTAAACAGCGACTTCAAAATGAACATAACATTTAAATAATAAAAGAACCCCAGTAACTTCAAGTGGCAGTCTGAAATGTTTTTCACTACTATTTGTAGTTGAACCAGCCCAAATGACTAGTTCGGCCTCAGCAGTGCATCTCAGTTTGTCTTCTGTATCTCATTTCTTAAACTATTCATATTTCTCATGAGAAAGAATTTGGAATAACAAATGACTCTCTTAATGGCATTCTCCATCACTCTTTCACTCTTACATTCAGGCCTTACCAAATTACAGAGTAAATAATCAAAAGAATTAAGCATATCTTTACTGTACCAAGCACAGTTTTTTAACTCACCCTTTTGAGTGTTCACATTGTGCCTCTAATTTTGGCTACTATGGTGATATAGTTTTGATAACCATAGTTTTCTAAGAGTGCACATCTGCCTGCTACCTGCTGTTTCAAATGCTAAAACTCTCACTTGCCACCCATTGGGCTCCCATTGTTAGGATCAGATGCAAGCATGGCAGCTGCACACCTCTTGCTTAGTCTCATATGGGGCTTTGTGCTGTTAAAAGTTGGTTGTACTTCAAAGTTTTTGTTCTTATTTCATTGTTCCTTTTGCATTTTGGCCACTATTTGTGGCCTTTAGGCAAAAAGTGAGTGAATGTGCAGAGGCCAAGGGAAAGGTAACTGATTTCACAATGAAATCACTACAGGTTTTTCTGAGGGATTTGTATGTACATCTGAACAAACTGTCTTTAGGAAAGATAAGACCATCACAAACTTTCTTGAAGTTGACCTGCTGTGACAGAATCCATGATGAAGTCCTCAACTCCCTTTGCCCCATTTGTGTATATATTTATAGGTATATGCAAGTGATATGTATGGGGATAAATAAATACAGACGTGCTAGAGGTGACTGTTGAGTTGATAGGACCTGTGGTGCTGATAATTAGTCAGGGAAGGCTTGTTAGAGAAGATGGGATTATAAGCATTATGAAGGGGAGAGGGCTGAGTCTGGTGGATTTGGGAGAAAGGGAGTTCAGGTCAGGGGACAGTATGGACAAGAGATCGGAGGCAGAAAACGGGGTACAGTAAGGTGTGCAAAGAGTGTATTTGTGAGGAGAGGAGTGTGAGCGGGCGCAGAGTAGGTAAGGTGAGCCAATATGTAGAGAGAGCTCTTGATTCACTGCTCTTATGAAGTGTATTAGATAGGTGAACATCCCCTGTTGTAAGATGTAGTCTCCAACCCAACATCCACCCCATTACCTGTGCAGTTATTCATACCCCCATACATTTTTTACATTCAATTATTAATTTTGATTCCACTGTTTGTAAGTATGTTTATGTCTGCCTCCTACTTTAGATTGTAAGCTCCTTGTGAGCAGATAGTATGTATTGTCCTTCGGGTACACTTTCCCAAGTTCTTAGCACAGTGTCTTGCACTCAGAAGATGCTCAATAAATACCATTACTACTACTATTTTCAACCATATAACACCGTCCTCGTGTGCACAAAAGTAGTTATTTGTCATTAGCCTCCCCCCGGCCCTCTGCTGACTGTTCTGTATGGTTTTAGTCACAGATGTAGCATACTGTTTTTGTGACTTTTATATCTCAGTGTAAATACCAAAGGTATCACTATAGAATGTCTCTCTTTTTCACCTGTATTTGCTCTTTGACAGTTAAACATGTTCAAAGGTGGAATCTATGAAAATCTTATGGTTAGCCAAATTCATTCAATAGTATTTATTGAGCACTTACTATGTGCAGGGCACTGTACTAAGTGCTTGGAACGTACAATTCGGCATCAGATAGCCAAATCTAAATGGTAGCCTTTAATTTAGAATTTGAGGGAGGCGCCCTGTTAGATTTGTTTCTAGTTTTCTCTGTGAGGTGTCAAATATATGAAATACATTTTAAAAGAGATCTCATTAATTAGAAAGCATCAGTCATTAGAAACCAGTAGTGTTTCCCACATCATCTTTTCAATCTGCCAGGGTTCTAGCTCCTACTTTCCTTAGTGTAACACTTGCTCTTTTCTGAACTTATGAAGTGTAAGGAGAAACTCCAAATAGAAAATAGAAAGTCATTTATGTCTTGACCCCTCGTAACTGAACAAAGATGAATGAGATGATAGGAGCTCTCTTAGATAAAAAAAGATGGTTGTTTCTCTTCCCATATTCTAACAAGTGGATTTCAGCAAATTCTTTTAGGAAATCTCCTTGAGGTGGAAGTTTTTGCCTGTTCAGTGAGACTCAAAGAAGACCCATGCCCCTTTAGATCTTAAATCTTTTCCAAGTCTGCCTAATCTAATTGCATCTTTGGTTTCATTTCTGGACTTCTAAAATTTGACATGTAAGGAGAGATGTCTGACTTGTAACAGCATGGAAGAAGATGGCCTTGAATGATACCGTTTGAGGATATGAACCATTGGGGTATTTTAGAGTAGTTCTAACTTGAGGCAAAATATGTGGTCTTAAATGAACTAAAAATGAAAAATAATGACATTTCATTATGTTTACATTTGACATGAAAAAATTAGGATTTCACAGATAGTCACATTTCCCATGATGTCCTGTCAATCCTTAAATGGTCCAATGTTATTCCAGATCAATAACCATGTTCGTAGACAGGGTGGCTATTATTCATTATGAGCATGGGATGAAAGATGGGACTTCCAGATGGGTGTGTTGTTCAGGGAAATGACTTTAAGAGGTGTGGAAACCCTCCCCTGGTCCCCAGTGGTAGTTCAGAAACCTCTGGCTATCCCCAAGGCCAGGTGAGGCCAAATAAAGGCCCCAGTCCAGCCCCAGAGCCTGGCAGGGTTACAAAAATGCCTCTGCAGATGCTTGAGCCCAGTGGGGCACAAAAGAGACCCTGCTGAATTCCAGAGGTAAGAGGATCTCCTGGCTTGCCACTCTGAACCTCAGAACCACTCTGAGCGGAGAGGACCGTTCACAGCTCAGTGGAAGTGAGAGGATCCCCCACCTCATCCTTGGTACACCTACAGCCCAACTGATCGTTGTTGGGTAGGGAATGTCTCTATCTGTTGCCGAATTGTACTTTCCAAGTGCTTAGTACAGTGCTCTGCACACAGTAAGTCCTCAATAAGTACGATTGAATAAATGAATGAATCAGGCCAGTGGAAAGAATTAGGGACCAGGAGTCCAGTCATCACCCCTTCTCCCTCCTACCATTCATCTCCAAATGCCTTGAGCAAGTTGTCTACACATGCTGCCTCCACTTCCTCTCCTCCAGTTCTTGCATTGTCATCTTCACTGTCTCATAACTGCCCTCTCAAAGGTCATTCATCTCCTTCTTGCCAAATCCAATTGGCCTCTACCTCATCCTGATCCAGCTCTACCTCTCAGCTGTCTTTGGCTCCATCGACCATCCCCTTCTCCCAGAAACGTTGGCCATCCTTGGCTTCACTGACACTGTCGTCTCGTATTTCTCCTCCTGTCTCTCTGGCCACATAAGTCTCTTTTGCAGGCTCCTCCTCTTCCTCCCACCCCGTACTGGAGTTTCGGGGGGTCCCACAAGGCTCAGTTCTGGGTCCCTTTTGATTCTCCATCTGCATCCACTCCCTCGGAGAACTCCCATGGCTTCAGTTACCATGTCTATGCTGATGATTCCCAAATCTCCTGTCTCCAGCCCTGATCTGTCTCCCTCTTTGTAGTCTCTTATTTCCTCCTGCTTTCAGGATAACTCAACTTAGATGTCCTACTGACACCTCAAACCTAGCAGGTCTAAAACAGAACTCCTCATATTCCCATCCAAATTCTGCCCTCCCCATGACTTTCCCATCACCATAGACAGCACCACCATCCTTCCTGTCTCCCAAGCCCGTAACCTTGGCACTATCCTCGACTCACCTTTCTCATTCAAGCCCACATACCTTTCTCATTCAGCCCACATATTCAATCTGTCTCCAAATCCCGTCGGTTCAACCTTCACAGCATTACTAAAATCTACCTATTCCCTCCATCCAAACTGCTACCTTGTTAATCTAAGCACTTATCCTATCCCACCTTGATTACTGCATTAGCCTCATTGCTCACCTCCCTGCCTCCTGTCTCTCCCCACTTGAATCCAAACTTCACTTTGCTTCCTGTATCGTTTTTCTACAAAATTGTTCAGTCCATATCTCCCCACTCCTCAAGAACATTCAGTGATTGTCCATCCACCTCTGCATCAAACAGAAACTCCTTACCCTAGGCTTTTGAAACACTCAATCACCTTGCCCCTTTCTACTTTACCTCCCTGCTTTCCTACTATAACCCAGCCCGCACACTTCACTCCTCAAATGCTAACCTACTCACCATACCTCAATCTCATCTATCTTGCTAACAATCCCTCACCAAAGTCCTGCCTCTGGCCTGGAAATACCCTTCCTCTTCATATCCAGCAGATGATCACTCTCCCCACTTTCAAAACTTTTTAAAAGCACACCTCCTCCAAAAGGCCTTTCCCGACAAAGCCCTTATTCTCTCCTCTCCCACTCCTTTCTGTGTCGCCTTTGTACTTAGATTTCCACCCTTAATTCACCCCTCTCTCAGCCCCACATCCCTTATGTACATATCCGTAATCAATTGATTCATATTATTGTCTGCCTGCCCTCTAGAGTCTGAGCTCATTTTGGTCCGGGAGCACATCTATCAACTCCTTTATATCGTACTCTCCTAAGCGCTCAGTACAGTGCTCTGCACAGAGTAAGTGCTCGATAAATATGATAAAAAACAATTGATCAATTGATTTATTGGAAAGGGTAAAACCTAAAGTAGGTAGGGCCAGATGGAGCTTAGGTGAGAGGGAACAGAATGAAGAAACAGGAAGGGGGCAAGTAGAGGAACAGTGAAGAGGAATCAGGGGTGAATATAAAGGGGAAACAAGGACTGAAAAGGGAGAGGAAGGAGAGAGGTTACTCATCTTCTACTCTTTTCTTTTGCCACTGCCATAGCTAAGTAGTCATGTGTAGGATGGCATCCAAGAAAGGTGGTCTCGGCTCTACAAATGGGAGCACTGCAGCAGCTTCCTAGGCCAGACACCTACCTTGCCCCTGAAGAACCCACCAGGCACTCCGGGTGGGTGAAGATAAGATGGGCCTCCACCTCATCTCATCAGAAGCTGGCAGCCCAAGGAGCTGTAGCCTGATGGCTTGGGGGAAGAAGTGGAAATAGCATCTCACTTCATCTTCCAGTCCCCACTTAGTTCTAAGGGGTGACGCAGGCTTAGCTAAGGCTGTCCAAAGAGCTATAGGAGCAGAACTAATTATTTCATCCCCACAGTGGCAGTCCTTTGGGGGTCTTTTTCACCCTAATTGAGTACAGGGTTCATGCACTTTTTACAAAGTAACAGTAAACTTTTTGGTGACACTAACAGTAAACTTTTTGGTGACACTACCTGCTCATCGGTGGAAGCTAATGTGGGCAGTCATCCACTTTTATACTGGGCAGTCTGGTTTTCAGATGGCTTGTCCCCTTGGGTTTAGTGCATTTATGTCCCTGTTTTGCACTGAACCTCCCTACATCACCGCCCCTGCTGCCAACTTCTGCAGTGTGTACATGGTTCCAGACTTCACACTGACTGGAGCAAGGTGGGCCATTCAGGGGTGTCCCTGGAAAAATGTTCTGGAATCATGCCAAGTATTCTTCCAGAAAATGGTATCTGCGATAGCATCACATTATGTAATGTGTCATGTGGATTTCCTTGTTTGGATACAAGAGGGCTGTAAGTGACTGCCCTAATGGAAACTAATTTGGCTGTCAAAGCTGGTCTCAGTTCAAATGTTGAACCAAGTCCCTTTATGTATGCTTATAAAGTACCTTTTTCAAAGAAAATGTCTGTAGAGGCTAGTAGAGTACTCTGCACACAGTAAGCTCTCAATAACTATGATTGATTGATTGATACAGGCTGACACTTCTCTTTGATAAAGTGAGAAAACAGAGAGAAAATAGAAGGAAGTGTGGGGTCCCAATTCTGAGGTACATTCAGTTTGGCTATAATACATGGTTGCATTAGACAGTTTGGGTATAATATGATTGATTAATTGGGACCTTTATTCCCACAACATGAGTTGGTTTGGTTTTCGCTTTAGATTGTGGGAAGCAGCGTGGCTCAGTGGAAAGAGCCTGGGCTTTGGAGTCATAGGTCATGGGTTCGACTCCCAGCTCTGCCACTTGTCAGCTGTGTGACTGTGGGCAAGTCACTTCACTTCTCTGTGCCTCAGTTACCTCATCTGTAAAATGGGGATTAACTGTGAGCCTCACGTGGGACAACCCGATGACCCTGTATCTCCCCCAGCGCTTAGAACAGTGCTCTGCACATAGTAAGCGCTTAACAAATACCAACATTATTATTATTATTATAACATGATATGCAAGTTGTTGTGAGTAGATTTGGTATAGGAAGAAATAGTCACTCCCAAAAGGTTTTCCTTGTGCCTCCTAGACATTTTTCCTTGTGCCTCCTAGACATTTCCAGTTGAACAGCCTGCCAGCACTTCTAATTCAACATGTCCTCCCCTGAACCTTCTCACCTCAGTTGATAGCCCCACCATTATCCATATCCCAGAAGCCCACAACCTTGTTATTATCCTTGACTCTACCACGTCTTTCCTTTCTGGTATTCAATCCTCTGTTAAGTCCTGCCAGTTCTTCCTCCACAATATTTCTGGGATTTCGCCATTCATCTTCACCCATATAACTACCATTCTAGCTGAGCGTTAGTCATAACATAGTTAGATTACTGTATCAAGTTCCTCACTGGACTCCTTGCCTCCAGCTCCATATTGCACACCATTGCCTATATCATCTTACTGAAATGAGAAGCAGTATGGCTTAATGGGTAAAGCGTGGGCCTGGGAGTCAGAAGTCAGTCGGTCAGCCAGTCAGTCATATTTATTGAGCACATATTGTGTGCTGAGCACCATACTAAGCACTTGGGAGAGTACAATACAACAATATAACAGAAACATTCCCTGCCCACAAGGAGCTTACAGTCCAGAGGACGAGCGTACAGTCTAGAGAGCCTGGGCTCTATTCCTGGCTCTACCACTTGTCTGCTGTGTGATCTTAAGGAAGTCACTTCACTTCTCTGGTCCTCACCTTATCTGCAAAATGGGGATGAATTCTGTGTGCCCCATGTGGGACTTGGACTGTGTCCAACCTGATTAGCTTACATCTACCCCAGTGCTTAGTACAGCATCTGGCACATAGTAAGTGCTTAACAAATACTATTAAAAAATGACAACACATCTCTCCACTCCTCAAGAACCTCCACTGGATTTTTGTCATCTCCTTCTGTACCAAGCAAAAATTTCTTACAATTGGCTTCAGAGGTTTCCACCAGCTCCTCACATCTTACATGTTGGCTCTCTTCTCCTGCTACTCCCCATCTCACACTTGTATTCCACCTAATTTCATCTAAATATATCTGGCCCTCAACTTTCCCTAGACTGAAATTCCCTCTCCCACCCAAATCCATAGCTCTCCCCATCATCAAATCCCTTTGAAAATCTTCCCTTCCCATATTAGTTTACAATACCCCTAGTGGAATCCACCCACAGACATACTTACTACTTATGAGTTGTATTCCCATTCTCAGCACTTATGTACATATGTGTATTCAATTGTCTATTCAGTTATTTAGTTGTATCATCCTGAAATATTCATGCTACTGCCTATTTCCTTGTTCATTCTCATGCTTCCACTATTTGTAAATAACTTTTGTCTTTCTCTCCTATTAGATTGTAAATTCTTTGAGGGCAGGGAATATGTGTCTTGCTGCTGCTGTTATATGGTGCAGAGTACTCAGTAGGGTGTTTAATGAATATTGATTGATTGATTAATGCACATGTACATGGAATCCATCAAGGAATGATGCTGATTTCCTTCCCAGCCTCTGCCTCAGCCTTTACTGTACTATTCAGTGCTTTTTTTTGTGTGTGTTTTTGCAACTCTTCAGTATTTAATATAGTAAAACAACAAGGAGTGGCTGGCTGGGTGCACAGTGTATTCTAGTGGTGGTGGACATAATAATATAGGAATGTGTATTAAAAAAAGTCAATCTCGATGAAACCTTTGAACCATCTATCCCCTTATTTTTCAGTTCCAATTGAATCTATGGTTACTATAACTCAACTTTCCCATAACATGAGATACTCAAGAACATAACTGTTGTGTACTAGCAGAAAAGACTGCCTTTGTATATTTTTTTAAAATTGTCTGAGACAACAGCCTGTGGAATTCTGGGACTGTCCTGGCTCAGCTAGATTGTTTGGTCAGTCTGGGCTTATTTAAATCTTTAGTAAAAAATCTCTACCAGACACCACATATTAAATTGAGTCAGGGTTCAATAAGGGCCAATTTCATACCTTTAATGGTATGAAAAATTCATGATCAATATATATAGATATATAGATATGTATTTTAAAAATTGAACAGTTTGTTGAACAGACGGGCTCTCTGATTATGGTGATCTAAATTTACACACATTATAGTAGTATTTTGCTACATTAATTACCTTACTTGTCAAGAGTGAGGTAATTACCACATCAAATCACCCTCATATGGTACATGGAATCTCAACTTGTTCTAAAGAAGTCAGCAACTAAAGTACATACACCCTGGTCATCTCTCTTTTATAGAAGTGATAGTATATCTTACTGCTTTGCTTCCAAGTGAACAAGGAATCTAAACCTGAGCTCACTTTTCCCTCACTCTATCTCATCTCAGAGTCAAGGGACCATTATATCAGGGGTGGCCTACCCTCATGAACTAAAGAACTGTGAACCAAAAATATAATGGGGCTGAGAGCCATGGATCAAAAAAAAATCCTTTAGCCCAAACAGCAAGCAGGAATTCCTGAAGTGCAGTGGCAAATGATGGCAAATTAGCCATTCTGCCAGGCAGGTGGTGGTGAGGGGTTGTGGCAGTAAAGAGACAGCTGGGGCAGAGGCTGAGGGTGGGGCCCACGTGACCTGGGATGCTCGACTGAAGCAGTGGTGGTGAAATAGTAAGATTTTAGCATATCCAGGGAAGCAGCGTGGCTCAGTGGAAAGAGCCTGGGCTTGGGAGTCAGAGGTCATGGGTTCAAATCCCGGCTCTACCACTTGTCAGCTGTGTGAATGTGGGCAAGTCACTTACCTTCTCTGTGCCTCAGTTACCTCATCTGTAAAATGGGGATTAACTGTGAGCCTCATGTGGGACAACCTGATCGCCCTGAATCTACCCCAGCGCTTAGAACAGTGCTCTGCATATAGTAAGCGCTTAACAAATACCAACATTATTATTATTACTGCACCCCGACCTTGCATCTTCGAATAGCCTTCACCTTTGCTCAGATGTGAAAAGTCAGAGTGTTTACTTTTCAGTAATTATGAAGCTCCAGTTGTGTCTTTTTGTTGCTCATTTGGAGGAATATGCTCAGTGTTCCCATAACGTTTGCCTTCGCCGTGTGTTTTGGATTGAATGCCTCAGGAAATGTTCTTCCAAAAGGGCACTTTTATCTGCTTTGTGCAACGGTTGTGCACATGTGCGTGGCACTGGTCAAGCCGTAAATACACTAGAGGAAGGATTTAGGCTTTCTGACTTAGGAAGAATGGCATTTATTAACATCTCTGAATTTACATTTTATTTCAGGTTTCCGACAGTGGATCCGACTTTATGACGCAGGTTCGAAAGGTAAGAATTGCCTATCCTTATCCTTTCCCTCCTCCCGGCTTCCATGTTCTCTCTGCAGCAGCAGGGTCAACATCTGTTGTGGGGATTGCTAGCCCCCTCTTTCCCCACCTCTCATTCTTCCCCACAAGCCATGGGGCAGGGACAGTGACAACATCAGGAACTGCCAATGAGGTCCCTGACTGCTCTGTGATTTTCTCTCTGCGGGAGGTGGCAGGAAGGAAGAGAAGCCTTTCAGTCATAGACAAACGCCTCATTTCATCTTGGGGCTAGCATAGGGCCACCTAACTCATGTCCTCCTTACCCCATTCTTCCTTCTGTCAATAATATCAGCCTCTCACTCTCACAGGATCCCTCTTTCCCCCACACCCCTCTGGCTGAGACCCCTGCCTTTGACAGGCAAACAAAATCTCTTCTTTCAATCAAGTTGTGATGGTGACACCACTGCTAAGACAATGCTTTTAATGATGCCATTTGATGTAATTGACTTGTAATCTCAATAATGGTAATGACAATAATGATATTTTGTTAAGATGTCACTCACTGTTTTGAGCACTGGCATAGATACAAGTTGAACATGGGGCTCACAGGTTAATTAGAAGGGAGGACAAGTATTGAATCCCCATTTTACAGATGAGGAAACTGAGGCACAGAAAAGTTAAGTGACTTGCCCAAGGTCATACATCAGGCAGTTGGAGATCTGGGACTAGAACCCCAGGCCCATGCTCTTTCCTAGGCTGTGCTGCTTCTCTGTTGAGCACTTACTGGGTGCAGAGTACTGTACTAAGTGCTTAAGAGAGTTTAGTACCTTCAAAGCATTATTAAAGGCACATCTCCTCTAAGAGGCCTTCCCTGATTAAGCCTTCTTTTCTCTCCAGCCCTTCTGCATCATCTGTGCAGTTGTATCTGTGACCTTTGGGCTTTTGATATTCACCCCACCCTCAACCCCACAGCACTTATATGCATATCTTTAAATCATATATTATACATTATTTATACTGATGCCTGTCTCCCCCTCTAGACAGTAGTCTTGTGGTGGGGAGGGAACGTATCTGCTAACTCTGTTGTATTGTACTCTCTCAAGAGCTAGTACGGTTCCCTGCACAAAGTTAGAGCTCACTAACCACCACTGATTGATTGATTAATTGATTAGGAGAGTACAACACAATGGCATCCCCTTCTTGGCATTCCCCTCCCACTATGTAAATAAAACTCAAGCCTTCAAAAGGTCCTTCCAAATTCCCTCAAACTTCACCCAATCAAACCCACCCATGAACCTATTCTTTGTAAAAAAAAAAAAATCGGTAAAATATTTTAAACTTCTTTATGGATTTAAATCATTTGTAGGTAAAGGAAATACACATTTTACAGTGCCAGTACTGTTTTATATTTCCTTTTGAACTGTATTTTGAGCTTTCTGTATAATTTCTAGAGCATCGTGGCTCAGTGGATAGAGCCCAGGTCTGGGAGTCAGAAGGACCTGAGTTCTAATCCCTGCTCCACCATATGTATGCTGTATGACCTTGGGCAAGTCACTTAACTTCTCTGGGCCTCAGTTCCCTCGTCTGTGAAATGGGGATGAAAACTGTGAGCCCCATGTTGGTCAGGGACTGTGCCCAACCTGATTCACTTACATCTGCCCGAGTACTTAGAACAGTGTTTGGCACATAGTAAGTGCATAACAAGTGCCCATAATTATTATCTATACTATAAAATGCATTCGTTATATTAATAATGATAGTCCTTACTATGTGCCAAGCATTGTTCTCAGCACTGGGATAAATAGAAGTTAATCAGGTTAGGCATAGTCCCTGTCCCACCTGGGGCTCACATTCTAAGTAGGAGTGTGTAGAAGCCCCAGGAAAATTAAGAGACTTGCCCAGGGTCACACAGCAGACACATGGCAGAGCCAGAATTAGAACCCAGGTCCTCTGACTCCCAGGCCTGTGCTCTTTGCACTAGGCCACGGCACTTCTCTATATTGCTCATCTGAAATTGAGTACAACATTCTGGGTAGCTTTGGTAAAAATAGATGATATGACCTTGGTTCAAAACCACCCTTGCATTTATAGCATTGTTTTTATGGGGAAATTGGTTCCTGCATGCTTCCATCTAGGACACAGTTTGAGTTTTCCTTAACACAGGACTCTTCAAGAATGTAATCCCCAAGTCATAGGAGAGTGAAGTGTACTTCTTCCATACTGCTCAGGGTGTGAAAGAACTAGGTGCAAGTTCATGTTATTGTTTTTTATTTATCCTATGCCAACATTAGCATTTCTGAAGTTTTCCTTTTGTAGCCACATGAGTACTCAGAGATATAGAGAAAGTGTATTTCACCATGTTGTTTATGGTATTTGTAAAGGGCTGACTATATGTCAAACATTGTTCTAAGCACTGAGGTTGGGTACAAGTTATTTAGTTGGATACAGCCCCTGTCCTGCATGGGGCAAATAGTCTTTTCCTTTGTTTTTGTTGACATGGCATGTGAAGTAAAGGATACGAAGTGTTTAAACTGGGTAGCAGAGCTACCCAAAGATATGACATGAATGTATTATAAAGATCATCTCTTTTTAAAATCAAACACCTCTGACAATGAAGATTCCATATGGTTAACATGGTACCATAGCCGATGTTCAGTTGTTTAGGAGTCCAAAATGGAAGAGAAGCTCTATACCAAGAATTTTAATATGTATTTACTGTATTCTCCTCATGTGTCCAAAGTAAGGAGGGAGTACGGAGCAAAAAGCTAAAGGTAAAATTCATTTCTAAGAGCCTTTTATATTTCACTGAGTAATGCGTGGAAAGAACCTGTGTAACTAGAGATGATGCATAGTAATACCCTAAATGCAGTTTATTGAAAATTGGACCAACTTGATCCAAAAGATGATAATGGTAAAAAGGAAAATGATAATAATAATCATGTGGTATTTGTTAAGTGCTTACTATGTACCAAGCGCTGTGGTAGATACAGGATAATAGATGAGACGCAGTCGCTGTACCTCATGGGGTTTACAATCTAAAAGGGAGGAAAAAAAAGACATTTAATTTTACAGATGAGGAAAATTTTCAATCGCAGTTTCACACATGAGGATACTGAGACACAAGGAAGTTAAATTAGTGGCATAAACTCACACAAGGGGCAAGTGGCAGAGCTGGGATTAGAACCCAGGTCCTCTGACTCTCAGGACTGTGCTGTTTCTACCAGACCATGCTGCTTCTCAAAATGATAAATTTCTGTGGCTGGTAGGAGGTTGAAGTGATAGTAGTAGTAATAGTAGTAGTAGTAGCAGAATTTAGCGAACACCCATTTGGTGTAGTAAACTGTTCTAGGTGCTTGAGAGGTACCAAAAAAAAGTAACACATTGTCTGTGTTGCGTGCTCTCCTTTGCTCCGCTGCACCTCTTTGCCTTTCAGTTTCTCTGTTTCTTTCCCTGCACAAAGTGCTCTACTCACAGTAAACTCTCCGTAAATACCACTGATTGATCCACTTCCCCACTGTCCTTATCTCTTTGCCAACTTTCTTCCCTCCTTCCCTCTTCTCTGATTTGCAAGGTGGTTGCCACATCTCTTTGCCACTTCCCTTTTTATTCCTTTCCTCTGATGTACCCACTGGCTGTCGTGTTTTCTTTCTCCCAAGGTTTTAAGTAGGGAATAAAATCCAGTAGATCCCCAAAATATCACAGTTTTTTATGGTATGTGTTAAGCCCTTGCTATGTGCCAGGCATTGTACTATGCGCTGGGGTAGATACAAGCTAATCAGGTTGGATCCAGTCCATATTCCACATGAGGCCCACAGTCTTAATCCCCATTTTTCAGATGAGGTAACTGAGTCACAGAGAAGTTAAGTGATTTGCCCAAGGTCACACAACAGACAAGTGGCAGAGTCAGGATTAGAACCCAGGGCCTTCTGACTCCCAGGCCCATGCTCTAGCACCACTAGGTCACACTGCACAACTTGTGAATTCCCAGAATCCAAAATATGGAAAGGTTTACTCTGTTTTCATGTTGGAAATAAGCAGGATGCATATTACACTGTAGAATCACAAAAGTCTATGATAGAGAGAGTCTCCTAAGGTCATCAGTATTATTCATTCATTCAATAGTATTTATTGAGTGCTTACTATGTGCAGAGTACTGTACTAAGCGCTTGGAATGTACAAATCGGCAACAGATAGAGACAGTCCCTGCCCATTGATGGGCTTACAGTCTAATTGGGGGAGACAGACAGACAAAAACAATAGCAATAAATAGAATCAAGGAGATGTACATCCCATTAAAAGTATTAGTGCATGACTTGACCATCTTTTGGAATGTTAATGTGCCTATGTTTGATCCAGCCTTTGTTGACAAAATCTAATATAAATTTAAACATTGCCATTTTTATTTTGTTGCAGTAACTAAGTTCTGATCAATTGAGCCTCTTTTGGTGTTTCTGTATATCAGTGCACCATTTCCTCAGGGGAGGAAAGGGAGTGATTTCCCATAACAGCATTTAAATTTCATGTCACCAGTCTTTCTTTCATTTAAACCTCAACAAAACACTGATATTCATCTCTATGTTACCTTTATCAGTTTCTGATATTCAGCTTGGAGACTGCAGTCCTTCTTCCTCAGAACAAATAAGGCCTGACTAGAAACAAACTCCCTTTATATTTAATGTGGTTATGCGTTTTACCTTTGTTTTGTGATGCTATTTATGTTGCATGGGTTGCTGTGTTTTTTTTGTCTGGTCCTGATAGCAAAACATCTTGGAGGCTGTGAGCTCATAGTTCTAGGTTTCCAACTGTGAAGCAAGTGTTTGTGATGAAGGCAGAGGTCATTAATAAATTCTCCAATCACAGGTGGTAGCCGATTGTATTCTCTGGGAAGTGAGGATAGATTTAACTAGTCTCTTTTTTTTTAAATTGCTAAAATTGATGGAGGTTGATCTGAGGAAGATGTTCATAATTCAAATCTAGTAAATTCTCCATGGTTTGATTTGGATGTTGGTTACTTGTTCTTGAGAAATATCTTGATTTTTCCCATACTTCAGTGGCATTGAAGTTTAGGACATTTTGGATTGTTTGCTTTGGATAGTGCAGTTCATCCGAAGACTAGCACAGAAATAAATAGCAAGGATAAAAAAACAGTTTTCAAAAATTTCAATTACCCTAAATTTTTTAAAAATCACCTGTTAATTGAAGGACAGAGTAAATGGCTTGAAAAATTGAAACAACTTTATAAACCTAGATGCTTACTTATCCCAATTAACAAAAAGTTTCTAGCAAAGTTAGCAAAATATTGCAGTTATAGACTGGTCTTTGACCTTAAGAATGTCAAATTAAAATTATGGTTTGCAGTTGATCAGCATTCTAGGAATAAATTTGATTGTTTTGATAATTCCAAATCAAACTTTTAAAAATATTTGAATAAAAATATAATAATAATAATAATGGTAATCATTAAGTGCTTACTATGCACCAAGCACTGTTCTAAGCACTGGGGTAGATACCAGGTAATCAGGCCATCTCATGTGGGGCTACAGTCTTAATCCCCATTTTACAGATGAGGTAACTGAGGCACAGAGAAGTTAAGTAGCTTGCCCAAGGTCACACAGCAGACAGGTGACAGAGCTGGGATTAGAACCCATGTCCTCTGACTCCCAAGTCCATGCTCTTTCAAGCCACGCTGCTTCTCCAAAAGAGAACCTTACATTATTTAGTTATTTACTCCTCACAACACACGTGCGAGGTAGGGTTCAGGTATTATTACCTCCAATTTATAGCTAGGGAGACTGAGGTAGAGGGAGGAGAAGTGACTTGCCCAAGGCCACACAGGGAACGGATGTCAGAGCAGAGCCAGGACTAAAATCTGGGACCTCTGGCATTCAGGCCCATAGTTCTTCCATCACACCATGCTGAGAATGACTGACAAACACCAGTGTACCAGAATGGTCTCTCATTTCCCTTACCGTTAGAAAGATCTTTCACATATAGTAATAAAGGTGATAAAGAAGTGCTTTCTTAGATGAAACATTTTGAAAACATTTGATCTTTGTGTAGTGATGTCCATATAAAGGGCACTACCGAAACAAACAATCCTGAAGGACCTAAATGAGCGATCACACGTCAGAGTAGGGAGGTAGGGGTGGACAAAGGGTGTCAAAAAGACAATAGGCTGAATTCTGGCATAGGACCACTTGTGTTGATCTCCAGAAATGTAGCTTAAGTTCACATTCTTGTGGGAGGAAATGATTAGTTGAAATTTGTGGGTTCTGGTGAACTCTGTAAAAGTGCCAAAAACTTACCCCAAATTCTGCCCTTGATGAACCGGCACTGATTTCAGTGGAAACTATTTGAATATACTTTTGAAACATTAAACTATGAAACTCCTAAATGTGGCAAATGAATTTGCCCATTGGAGCATTTTGAGTTTAGGAGAAACCTGTTCGGGCTACTGAGAAGTCCTTGATGTGAGCCAATTGAAAGAAGCACTAATTCCTTTTTCCTTTACTTAGGATAAAACCTAGGTGTGTCAGTGAAGGGGGAAGAAAAAGCTTTCAGCACTTTCTTTCCACATTTGGCACCTTACTAAGCTTCCTCTGCCCAGAGAGGTATGATGTTTCACTGAGTTCTTCATTTGTGAACCAAACTCCATCTTTGCCTTTTGTGAGATTATTGAATAACTTGAAAGCATACAAATAAGGAACAAAGAGATGCAAGAGGTGGTTGGGTCATTCTTTTTAGTTAAACTATTGAAATTATATTAGTTTAGGGCTCAGTTCTTCATTCAGTCTAAAGGGTGTACAGGAGTATACACTCAGTCCTTCCATAATGTGTTTTTAACCACGCATTTTGGATACAATGCTGTATAGAATTAGAAAACATTCTTCTAACAATATGTGGTACCATTCAATGCACACGTACTGTATTCCTGCTGTTGGCCCAGTGGAAAGAACATGGTTCTAGGAATCAGGAGACCTGGGTTCTAGTCCAGACTTTGCAAGTAAGGGAATGCCAGCTGAGGCTATGCCATCAGGGATGAAGGATTCTGACCGAAGAACCACATAGGATGTTCCTCCAGGTGGAAAGGCCCAGCTGGAGTACTGAAAATTATTGACTAATGAGGGCAGCAAAGAGCACAGTGGCTACC
Organism: Ornithorhynchus anatinus; assembly: GCF_004115215.2. Taxonomy (NCBI): domain Eukaryota; kingdom Metazoa; phylum Chordata; class Mammalia; order Monotremata; family Ornithorhynchidae; genus Ornithorhynchus; species Ornithorhynchus anatinus. The sequence goes on from NC_041749.1 coordinate 56,903,821, forward strand.
AAGGCAACCACCTGCTGGGTCATTGGCACTCTGGCCCAGTATTGGCACTATGCTGCTGCCATTTTGGCTGTAAATGGATCCTGCTTGTAAAAAAACAAACATCTTGCAGTGTCTTGCACTCTGCCCGCCCACTAATCGTTGCATCAGTGTCCCAGTGGGAATGTGACTGGCAGGGATGGGAGAGTGTGAGTGGCATTGTGCAAACAACTACCTCTAAAACCAATTCTTTCAGACAGGTTCTCGGTCCTGACGTCTCATGATCAAGGCTCCTATGTTGGTCTCAATAGCAGACTCCATCACTGTCACCACTATAACACCATTTTTCCTTAATGTGCACAATGTCAGGAGTGTATTCTACCTCACATCACCTCACTGCTCTCCTACTACAATCCTGCTCGCACACTTCACTCCTCTAATCCCAACCTGCTCACTGTACCTTGATCTCATCTATATTGCCGTTGACCTCTTACCCACGTCCTTTCTCTGGCCTGAAACACCCTCCCTCTTCATATCTGACAGTCAATTATTCTCCCCATCTTCTAAGTCTTATTGAAGGCACATCTCCTCCAAGAGGCCTTCCCTGACTGAGCCCTCATTTCTGTGTCACCCTGATGTGCTTCCCAGACCCACAGCACTTATGAACATATCTGTAATTTATTCATTTATAGTAATGTCCGTCTCCCCGTCTAGACTGTAAGCTTGTTGTGGGCAGGGAATGCATTTACTAGCTCTGTTATGTTCCCAAGTCATACTCACCCAAGTGCTTAGGACAGTGCTCTGCACACAGTAAGTCTTCAATAAATGCGATTGATTGATTGATTGATTGAATGTATTCCCCACATTATAGGAGACCCGAATGTTTGAGATTGGGAGGTTCATTCATTCATTCAATAGTATTTATTGAGCGCTTACTATGTGCAGAGCACTGTACTAAGCACTTGGAATGTACAAATTGGCAACAGATAGAGACAGTCCCTGCCCATTGACGGGATTACAATCTAATTGGGGGAGACAGACAAAAACAATAGCAATAAATAGAATCAAGGGGATGAACAGCTCATTAAAACAATAGCAATAAATAGAATCAAGGTGATGTACATCTCATTAACAAAATAGGGTAATGAAAATATATATAATTGAGCGGTCGAGCACAGTGCTGTGGGGAGGGGAAGGGAGAGGGGGAGGAGCAGAGGGAAAGGGGGAAAAAGAGGGCTTAGCTGAGGGAAGGTGATGATGAGATTCTTTCTCTGCATGCTCACCTAAAACTAGTAGGTGCCTCACAGTCCCTTCCATGTCATGTGCAAGTAAAGATTGTCCTTTGCAACTTGGTTGCAGATGCTATTCTGAGTGCTTGGTGTGGTTTCCATTTCTTCCCCTCACTGTTGTGGCATTTTCAAAGTCTGTTTTCAGAGAGTCACCTTGTTGCTAATTGATGTATACCGGACTTGACTTAATTCTCCTGCTGCTGCCTCCCAGCTATCCACGTAATCTGAGGTTTGGTGTCTTTAGAGCAGTTCTTCTGTTCTGTGTGCTCTGTGTTGATTTTCAATGGGTTAGTAAAGTGTATCTTGATGTGGGGCCTTCTAATTGATCCCCTTCCTGTTTATCACTCAAGAACCTCTCATGGCTGCCCATCCACCTCTGCATCAGACAGAAACTCCTCACCATTGGCTTTAAAGCACTCAATCACCTTTCCACCTCCTATCTCACTTTGCTGCTCTCCTACTACAACCCAGCAGGCACACTTTGCTCCTCTAATGCCAACCTAGATCTCAGCTATCTCACCACCGACCTCTCACCCACGTCCTGCCTGGACTGCCCTCCCTCTTCATATCTTACATACAATTACTCTCCCCACCTTCAAAGCCTTATTGAAGGGACATCTTCTCCAAGACAAGCCCTCATTTCCTCTATTCCCGTCTGTATCACCCTGATTTGCTCCTTTTATTCACCCCTCCCTGAGCCCCACAGCACTTATATGTAAGTATCTGTAATTTATTCATTTACATTAAAGTCTGTCTCCCCCTCTAGACTGTAGGCTCATTGTGGGTAGGGAGCATGTCTACCTTATTGTTATATTGTACTCTCCCACGGGTTTACAAAAGTAAAGTGCTGTGCACAGAGTAAGCATTCAATAAATACAATTGATTGATTGATTGATTGATTGATTGATTGATTAGCACATTCATTTCTTCGCTACCTCTGAAAATGGGTCCTGAAAATTCTGGAAATACCCAGGCCTCCAACATATGACATGGCTAGACTTTCTGGGCTGTTTAAATGACTAGAGGAAAGCATCAGGTGCTATAACTGCATCTAGCTCTGCCTTCCTGGGTCCAAAGACCGACCCTACTAGCCTTGCCCTTGAAGTTCTGATTCTACTGGAAGCTGGGCCAGCTGATTAAGCATGGCATCACATGATATACCCGATTGACCCCTGTTTGGATGAACCCACTTGTAAAGGTGGCAGTCTTATGAGGTTTCTGTTTAAATAAGAGACCATTTTCAATAGATGATAGTGACTGAAATCAGTACTTAGATATTTTTCATCTCGTGGACCAGTTTCAATTCAAACCTCAGCATTTTGGAGACTGCACATTAATTTAGGGCAGAATCTAGAGACAATTAGATGAGACAGAGGAAGAAGTTATTTTGGTGTATGAACTTAATACCACATGTTGCATGCCATTTAAAGGTGAACAAAATCCATATTTTTAGATCAGTTTCCTAAAATTACAGATGAAGAGATATGCTTCTCAGAATGAATCAACTCAGAAATGCATGTTCAGAGTTATAACCAGAAATGAGTGAAATAGGTACCTTTTTATTCTGATATTCTAGAACATCACCTGAGAGGATAGAACAGAATGACAATGACTTATCCATAATTGTAGTGGAGGCATTTTGTAAAGCATCATTGGTATTAATTTTTTTGTAAAACGCATTACTCCTTACTCACCTCTCAGATCTCATTTACAACTCTTCAGCACCTTTAATGCAGGCGAGTCCACTTCTTCTGAGATTTTTGTTTTAATTCTGTGTGCCCAATTCTCCCATAACATGAGGGTTGCTTTCTTGCATAACCTCATGTGAATAAAAGCTCACTGTTCCGATGCTGTGCAGTCTTTGCTAACACAGCCTATTGAGCCCAGGCTAGCCCATGCCATTGGAGGAGTGTTCCCTAGTTCTCTAATTGCTGTCTAGCCAAAGTTGAAAACATACATTATGACAGAATGATGGTGTTTGGTAAGCATTTACTATGTGTCAAGAATTGTTGTAAACACCGGGGTAGATATAAGCTAGTCCCTGTCCCACATGGGACTCACCGTCTCAATCCCCATTTTGCAGATATGGTAACTGAGGCACAGAGAAGTTAAGTGATTTGCCCACATCTGAATGTTGTATTCAGGTAGTGAATATGTTTAGGATAATCTGCAAGTAGTGAAAGAAAAAATGTACCATCTTGAAATAGAGTTAATTCTAGTCAATCAGTGTTATTAGTCAAGTCCTTACTCTGTGCAGAGCATGGTACTAAGCTAATGGGAAAGAACAATGCAACAGAGGTGGTAGATGTGTTCTCTGTCCATAACAAATTTAAAGTAGAGAGAACTTAACCAAAGGAGTTACAAGATCAAGAAGGTAACTGATAGATGGCCAAGAGAATATTTCAAAACATTCAAAATCAATGAGTAACTAAGAACTGTGGTTTCATAAAGGACATGAAAAGACAAAAAACTTTTAAACATTCCCCTATCAAATTTCATCTTTCTTGAGGTTGCATTGATGTTCACCCTGAATCTCCCATCCTCTGCCTTCTCCCCTGCCCGCCCCCTACCCCATATGGAAGAGGACACAGTTTTGAGGCAGTTTTGAGGCAGGGATTATGTCTCCTAATTCTACTGTGCCCAGTAAAGTGTTATGCACACAGTAGGTGCTCAATGAATTACTCTAGATTGATTGTTATAAATCCATGAAGAAATACTAAACGGCGGGAGCAGGAGGCTGAATCTTCCCTGGTGCCTAGCACACACATGCCATGTGGCATTCTGTTTGTGAGCATGTTTGGGTGAGCATTCACAGGTGCTGGGTGGCTATTGCATGCTCCTGGTGATTCAGTCATCAATATGGCTTCTGTGGATATGTCCTCTTGGACCACTCTCACTTAGGGAGTGATTCCCACTGTCTGCCCTACGAGTGGTGTGGGTAAATAGGGACCATAGAAGGAGGCATAAGGTACCTACCACCCACTCAACTCCAGCCACTTTTCCCGACTTTCCTGTTTGGTTACAAGAAAATAACGTGTCTTTTCCAGAAAGGGAGTTTTATCTAGACATATCCATCAGTGAGTAGTAGTTATTACTTTTTTTCTAATGTCTATGTATCCCACTAGATTGTAAGGTCCTTGAGGGCAAGGATCATGTTAGCCTGTTCTGCCATCCATTGTTCTGCACACAATAAGCAGGCAATAAATACCACTGATTGATTGATGGATTGATAAAAGAGCAAAAAGCTTATTTTAGGAGGATCAAAGGTTAAGTGGGATTTTCAAGAGAAGGGAGTAGTCAGTAGTGTGGAAAGCCATAGAGAGGTCTATTAGACTAGAGGAGAATCTATTAATAATGATGGTATTTAAGTGCTTACTATGTGCCAAGCACTGTTATAAGGGCTGGGGTAGATACAGGGTAATCAGATTGTCCCATGTGGGGCTCACAGTCTTAATTCCCATTTTACAGATGAAGGAACTGAGGCCCAGAGAAGTTAAGTGATTTGCCCAAAGTCACACAGCTGATAGGTGACAGAGCAGGAATTAGAACCCATGACCTCTGACTCCCAAGCCCATGCTCTTTCCACTAAGCCATGCTGCTTACTCAATCTATTAGATTTTCTAAGGAAGAGGTGACTTTGGAGAGTGGAGTCTCAGTAAAGTAAATGAGAATGGGATCAAGAAGAGAGTTGGAAGAGAGGAAGTGAAGGCATTGCGTATATAGCATATATAACTGAGGATTTGAGCAGAAAAAGGAGCAGGGAAATGGGGCAATAGATGGAGGGGGTGATAGGATCAAGAGAAGGCTTTTTCAGTGTAGTAGAGATATGAGCTTGCTTGAAGGCAGTGGCAAAGGAGTCATCAGTGGGAGCAAATGTTTCTGGAAGGAGAGGGGATGGGATAAGATGCACAGATAGAGGGGATGGATTTCTAAAAGATATAGGAGATCTCTTGAAAGACAACCGGGAAGGATGAAAGAAATTGTGTTGGGTTATGAGGCAGAAGGAGAGAGGGAAAAGGGAGACTTTGGGGAACTCATACCTGATGATTTCAGTTTTATCAACCAAATAGTGGAAAAATACAGAGAAGGTCACATATTGCCCTGTTTTTCCAACTGATTAAACTTAAAAAAGACCAAGCTCTGCCCTCAGCTACTATAACCCCATGAGTAATGCCTGTAGTACTTGGCTCAATTTGGCCATAGGATTTACTGTTATGAAAATCATTTTTAGTGGCTGATTGTAATTTATAGTAGTGCGGGGATTCTGTCATTTGAATCTCCGTAGTGTCATTGATACTGAAGGTGTCCATTCGAATTAATAATGAAGAGAATGGGGAGAAATGCTAAAAGGGAGCATTTTTTAAAATCAAATCATTATTTTACTTGGAAATGTAGATTCTGTTTATGAAAAGGATTTCCTGTTTATTACATTTTTGACATTGAAAAAAATCATATAGTGTTTCCTGGACTCCGAAATCAACACACCACACCTAATCTAAGACTGTGGAAACCCCTTCTTTGGAAATGTTTTATATTCATTACAGCTCTGCAAAGAGACATGTGAATGCATAGAAAGCAATGTGTATAGAAACTTGTTAGATCTTGATTCAGACACCCATTGTCTTTTTACCTCCATGTAAATAGGGCCTAAAAAGCAAAAGCAGAAACCCTAGCAAAGCACACGGACTGGCAGTGCTCAATAAGATCACCAGGATCAGCTTACAGTAGTGGTAAACTGCTTGGTGTCACATAAAATATCCTCGAGACAGGCAAGCTGCACTCACATAATTGGCAGTGGGCGAGAGAGAACAAGCAGAAAGATAAGAATTGCATACAATAATAATGAGGTAAAAATTGAATGTTTTATTTTTTCCTCACTTCCATGAGTTCAAAGATGCATAAGGTCCCCACCATCCTGGAGTTTCTGGAGTCACTCCATTCTTGAATATTGAGAGACATTCCCTAATTTTTGCCACCTGACCTAATTTCCCCAAACTGTATGACAGAGCAAAAAGCCCTTTCAGCTAAAGGGGGTAAGAAATTGTCATCGTGGGGGCAGGAAGCCCAGCTTGAGGCACTCAGCCGCAAAAGCAGAGGTGGGGGGAGTAGATTAGAGGAAGCCAATACTGTCCATAATTACCGACTGTCACCACTACTATTGTCACTGCTGCCACCATGGCCACATCCAGCATGGCGTACTGGAAAGAGCATGAGACTGGGTCTCAATTTTCTGATCTTTAAAATGGGGATAAGATATGATTGTGAGCATCTTGGGGGAAAGGGATTGTGTCTGTACTCATAATCTTATATCTACCCCAATATTTAGCACATAGTAAGTTCCTAATAAATGCTGTCACTATTATTATTATAATTGTTCTCCTCTATACTTACCCTCAATGGGCTGCCGTTCACCAACTACATTATTGTACTTGTGGGTGTTTGTCACCGTTATAATTGTGGCATTTGTTAAGTACTTACTATATGCACTTAACAAATAGATATAGGTTAATAAATGAGACAAAGTACCCTGTCCCTCATGAAGCTCACAATATAAAGGGGAGGGAGAACAGGTAGTTAATCCCCATTTTACAGATGAGAAAACTGAGGCACAGAGGTCATACAGCCAGCAAGTGGCAGGACCAGGATTACCATATCTCCTGGCTCCCAGTCCTGTGGTCAATCCACTAGGCCACAGTGCTTCTCACCCATGCCTGAGGGTCTTTTGTCTTGGCTTCTGTCAGTCTTCTCCATTAGTCTCACTCTTATCATTTCCCTGCCTCTCTCCCTTGTCTGTGTCTCATCTCTATTCTGTCTCCCTTTTTTCCCTTTTTCTCTTCCCCTGCACTCCCTACTTGGACTACTGACCCCACTTGTTTGGAAACCCCACCCACTTGGGAGTTCCTGTCCCATCTTTGCTCTAGAAAGATGGTAGTTCCCCTGGAAGGCCTTATTTCCTTGGACTTTGTTCTTTGGGTTTTTCTGGCACACACTAATGTTATGAACAAATGACATGATAATTCATAAGATCAGGTGTCTGTAACATATGAGAGAAGCTCGATCTCTTCATGAGTTGAAAGGGAATAGAAAAGAGTTAATTTTGGGGCTTAAATTCCAGTATTTAAGTAGTTATGTGGGACTTTTCCCTTTACAAACACAGCCCAAGGCACACATACTTCTGCTAACAGCCATCTTATTCCTGGCAATTTTTGGATAGGAAAATTTGGATCCAGTTGATTTATCAATTTTCCATTTCTAACTTTGCCTATTTTGTCTTTTGTTATGTTAAAGTTGTGTTCCGGGAACAGGTTTTAATCAGTCATTATTTCAGACCAATTTCAGAAGCTTAGGCAGTAGTTTAATATGGTGAAAATCAGCATTGCGATTCTCATTAGCATCTGAGTATGAATAATTATTATATCCCCCATACTTTGGCAGTGAAAGAAAAGTTGCCTTTCATTGGAAAGGCAGGCTGACAGGAGAACCTTGGAGTGTGGTCATTAGTGTGTACCTACCATCTTTGTCATGCTATTGTGTCAAATTAGATAGTGTCCTTTTGAGATTGAAACTGAGCCTACAAATTATCCTCCTACGCCTTGGAAACCATGTTTGAAAAACCTCTGATCAAAAGGGAGCAAATTATGAACATGGCTCATAAATTAGCTAGTTTACTGGAGGTGATATTTTACAGGTAGATAATGAAGAGGAAAAGTTTTCCTCTTGCATTGTATTTATTTCTGTTCTAAGACATTCTCCCATCTTCATTTAGAAGTGTATAGTTGGATTTATTTTGTTAGAGAAAAAGCACATATGGTATGAGAGTGAATGTTTAGAAAAGGAACAGTCTGAAAGGACTTAAATTTAAATCCACAAAAAGCAATGACACCCCTTGTCCGTTGATCTGAAAGAGTTAATGCTTTTTCCAACGTGCCTACTTGCTATCAGGAAGTAAATTTAGGCACCTGGAGAATTGGGCTCAATACACCTAACTTTATTATCTCATTGCCTTGGTAATAATCCTTCCATTTTTCCTGGCAGTTGTTCATTAATGAGTTTACCAATTATGTTTGAAAGATTACAGCCTTTGGTAACAGGATTTATCTCTTAGAAACATTTCTGTTTTTTTCTGATACATTATTACCCTGCTTCCGTGTCACAGAGGTGTAAGCTTTTCTTTTATGCATATTAAATTCTGGTAGGGTGTGAAAAAGCATATGTTGTATATGTTTAGCTGTACAAGTGATCTATAAATTGAGAAATTATACTCCAAAAGTACTTATATAGGGTAACAAATCAGACTCTCAACTAATCTCTTATAATTATGGTACTCGTTAAAGGCTTACTGTGTACCAAGCCCTGTTCTCAGTGCCGGGGTAGACACTAGTTAATCAGGTTGGACACAGTCCCTTTCCCACATGGGGCTCCCAGTGTAAGGGAGAGGGAACAGGATTTAACCCCCAGTTTACAGATGAGGTAATTGAGGCACAGAGAAATGAAGTGACTTGCCCAAGGTCACACAGCAGACGTGGCAGAACCCAGGTCTTCCTACTCCCAGGCCCATGCTCTTTCCACTAGACCATGTCATTTCTTATCTAGAAAGGAACACCAACAAATAGTGACAGCTATTTGTCAGGCTAGATGCATGAGTAATTCATTTCCAATTATGAATGACTAATAAAAAAACGCATACATACACAACTCAACTCTTTGTACATCTCCATTTTTGTTTCAAATTCTCTGTTTGACTAGGTCTGAAAACTCACAGTACTATCCTCAAACTTTATGCTGATGGTCCTTTCTAAAGGGTAGACCAGAACACACACACACAAATGTGAAGTCAGGGCTTTCTATTCATTTTCTAGTTCCATTCTCCCACATGCTAGAGATTCCCTTCTGTAATCTTAAGGGTTGAGCAAGTCATATTATCAGCTATAGAATCTATACCGAAAAGGTATAGCATGCATAAAGTAAGCTTCAGCAATCTGTTCATAAAAACCTTCTGAAAGCATCAAGGAACAAGCTGGTCTCCAGTCAGCAAATTCAACTTACTTGGAAATGAGTTTAGTAAATACTAATAATGTAACAAAACTTCACTTGTATTAGCAGTGCAGCCTCAGCATGCGAGCAAATGCACATTCATAACTTCATCAGAGAAATTTATACCAGAACCTCATGCTGGATTTTAGGTACAGTTGGCACAGTCTCGGAAATAACGACTCATCTATTTGCCCAGATAAAGCGGTAATTTGTGCTGGGCAAGCAGCAATGATGGCTGACTTCATTTTGTTTTATGACCAGAAGGGAAGGGAGAAAGACCGGTAGAGCTGGTACGTCTTTTAGAAGTTCCATGGCTAAATCAGGAGACTGTGCTTTTACTTCTAATAAGTGAGCAAAATTTTTACTGAAAGGAGGAAAATTCTGAGGCTGGATAAATTCTGTTTTCATTTTTGGGTAGCTACTTATGCTTTGAAATTGGAAAACTGCTTTTTTGCTTTTCAATGTGTTGCCTTGCTTTCCCTTCAAATGTGGAAGTAGCAATGCCAGTTTTCCTGGAGGGGAAATGGAAAATGTCCTTTAACCATAGAATTTATGAGTATGGAACTTTTGAAATGAGAAATAGTTGTCTTTGAAGTTCCAGGACCTAATTTGACACAAAGCTTTCAATTCCTCTCCTATCTTCTTAGTTTCCCGTGCCAAGAAGTGTGTGGCTGTAATGTGGTAATGGATATCCCCCCTGATGCCCCCAGGTATCCCCCACCTTTTTATGACTGGGAGCAATTTTAATCAGTCATTCATGAACGGTATTTCTTGAGCGCTTACTGTGTATAGAGCACTGAACTAACTGCTTAGGAGGGCACAGTTGGTAAACCCATTCCCTGCCCAAAAGGAATTTACAATACAGTGGGAGAGACAGACAATAAAATCAGTTACAGATAGGGAAAGCAACAGAGTGTAAGGAGATTACAGTAAGTGCCCTGCGGATGGAAGGTGGGATGAGTATCAAAGTGCTTGGTGGTCTGTACACAAGTGCATTCTGAATGCAAGAGCTGATGGGAGGGTGGCTAGGGTGGGGAGAAGAGCAGTTAGTCAAGGAAGGTCTTGGAAGAGATGTGATTTAGTAGGGCTTTGAAGATGGGGAGAGTGGCAGTCTGTTGGATTTGAACGGGGAAGGAGTTCCAGGCAGGAAGGAGTGGGTGAGCAAGGGGTCAGCTGTGAGACAGATGAGATCAAGGCACAGTAAGAAGGTTGGTGTTGGAAGAGTGAAGCAAGTGGGCTGGATTGTAATAGGAGATGAGCAAAGTAAAGAGGGAGAGAGAGAGAGAGCTGATTGAGTGCTTTGAAGCCAACACCCATGCCCAGTTCAGCAGAACTCTATATCGAGTAGTACAACAGTGCTAATAGACTGGATGAGTTCCCAGACCCCATTGCTGGTGAACCTGTCTTTTCATTACATGATTTTTGTGAGTCAGAGTTTACCAATGAAATCGCCCCAGAAACTTTAGACAATCTTTAGATTGACATCTTTAGGTGATCCAAATCGCCTAGCCCATAGGTTATTGGGATTTGACCACTATTATTTTGTAAGGATTTAATTTGATCTGAAGCTCTGTACCCTATTGTCTACTGTGTGACCCTGGACAAGTTACTTTACTTCTCTATGCCTCAGTTAACTCATCTGTAAAATGGGGATTGAGACTGTGAGCCCCATGTGAGACAGGGACTGTGTCCAACCCAATTTGCTTCTAGCCACCCAGTGCTTAGTACAGTGCCTGGCACGGTACTAGGCCCCTTCTAGACTGTGAGCCCATTGTTGTGTAGGAGTTGTCTCCATCTATTGCTGAATTGTATTTTCCAAGCGTTTAGTACAGTGCTCTGCAGACAGTAAGCGCTCAATAAATATGATTGAATGAATGAATGGCACATAGTAAGCATTTAACGACTACCATAATCATTGTTAATTATTATTATTATTATTATTTGCCATTCACTTTTAAGCACTTGGGTAGATACAGGCTAACCAGGTTAGACTCAGTCTATGTAATAATAATAATAATGATGGCATTTGTTAAGGCTTACTATGTGCAAAGCACTGTTCTAAGCACTGGAGAGGATACAAGGTGATCAGTTTGTCTCATATGGAGCTCACAATCTTAATCCTCATTTTACAGATGAGGTAACTGAGGCACAGAGAAGTTAAGTGACTTGCTTAAAGTCATACCGCTGACAAGCTGCGGAGCCGGGATTTGAACCTATGACCTCTGACTCCTAAGCCCATTGCTCGTTGCTCTTTCCACTGAGCCAGGCTGCTTCTCTGTCCCACCTGGGCCTCACACAGTCTTAGTCATCATTTTGCAGATGAGGTAACTGGGCCTCACAGAAGCTAAGTGACTTGCCCATTGTCATGGAGCAGACAAGGAAGTGAGGGATAGCACGACCTCAGCCACTGTCCCATGGATCTCAGAACCCCAGCGACAGCGTGGCTGCTGCCAGCTAGCCTCTTTTCCCTGGTGATGGTGGATGGGAAGGGAAAGGAGCGTGCCACATCCTTGAGCCCTGTCCTACGTACCCCTGAGCCTTGAAGGCAGGGAACTAGGGACCACATGGATACAGCCAGCTCTGCCTGCCTTGCTCCTGATGAAATAGCACAAAAGTAGACTGTTCTATAGCCTATCAATAAATGACTGTTTGATGTTGGCACATTACTAAAGATAATGCATGTTATAAACCATGAAACAGTATGATGAAATGATGTTAAGAGTCTGATAAACCCACAAAACTCAGGAAATTAAGAGTTAAGGTTTATACTTTGTCCCTAACCCACCTTGTTGTGGCTAAGAGTGTGCTGTTCACGGGAGATCATATGCTGTTTGAATGCCTCTGTTTGCCATAGAGGATGTTCTAAAATTAATGTATATAAACCTCTGGTTTACAGAACAGAGCATCTGACAGTTTATAAAGTATACTTTTATATTTCTTATCTTCTTGGCAGAAAGTCCAAGTTCATATGACCACAAGCATCATGTATGTGTTGATTCTTCAAATTTAAGTTGCCTTTCATAGAATGTGCTTAACTGCAAGTGCTATTTTCTCCTTTGCCCTCACAATATCTCTGAGAGCTGGATAAAAGGCAGGTGCTACAGTAAAACCTCGTATAATAATGTAATTGTGTTCTTGGAAAACCCAGTGTAATGTAAAACCCATGTAATATGAGCCATAGAGTCAGCAAGAATTAAGTGTTAGGTTCTTGTGGGCTCAGATTTTCCTTAATTGAGAAAAGCAACAGAAGTGACAAGTAGTTAAGAACAGTGTGAACTCAAAATTTGTAATACCTTTTCTATCTATTTGGCTTTTCTGTTTCTAGCTTTGTATTTTTCTAACAATGTGTGTGTCTCCCTTGAGCCTGTGTATTTCTGTAGGGGTATTTTGCAAGTGGGTCCCTGGGTCTGTGTTTGTATGACTCTCTCCTGAACTCTGAGTGGGGAAACAGGAAATGCTGCCTCTTTGCCTCCCCCAACCTCACCCTCTACACTCTGTTCCCTGCTGGCTGGCTGGCTGTTCCTTGCTGTTCAGCACAACAGAAACAATCACTCTTAACTGAGGGTTTTTGTTAACTTTAATGAAGGGCAAAAGCTTCCTAATTAAGGTACTTTCTTTTAGATCAATTAATCAGTGGTATTTATTGAGCACTTACTGTGTGCAGAGCACTGTACTACATGCTTGGGAGAGTACAACAGAATTAGCAGACACGAATGGGCTATAGGCAAAAAAAAAAGCAAAAACCCACAGTTCTCATATTCCTCACGAAATGGAGGACAGATAGGGGCAGATATTCACTTGGGTTTGTTGAAATACTGGTGTGTAAATTGGCTTTATACAAATTTGTGCTGTATAATGATTTATCCCAGGTCACACAATTCATATGGCAGAGCCAGGTTTCCTGGCTCTCAGGATGTTTTACTTTGCTTCTTGAAATTTGGCTGTTTTCCATATATATCCTTTGACATCTATTTGGTGATACCCACTTATATTCCAAATAGTGTAACTGTGGTTATCTAAGCAATTAAAAAAGGAGTTACAGGGTCTCTACTAGTGAGTGTAATATAGATACTGGCATTCCGGATTAAGTAGTCTCTAATTTTTAAGCAAAACAAGGTAGACCATTTAGGGAAATGGTACCAGAATCTTATAACTCTTATCATGGGCCTAGACCAAATATCCTTCTGGGCCTCTGAAAATATAGATTGTGAAGATTTTTTAAAAAAGAAATTAAAATATGCCAAAAAATAAAACCAATGCTATGAAATATGATTCATTAGTTCAAACCATTTACATATGAAACATTTAAGCTCTATGAATTATCTTTCCATATGCCATCTTTCTTGAATATTGGGGAAAAATAATTAGAAACTTTACCAGAGCCCTTTTTTACAGTGTTGAAGATTTGTTGTGTGGTCTTGGGCAAGTTCTGTAGAGCAACCACTAAATCCTAAATTGTCTCTTGCTTGAAATATGCTTTTTATATCTTAACTCAATTTTTGTGTCCACATGATTAACCCTCCCACCAAACAGAAGTGGAACCCCTTGTTGGTATGAGCTGAGAGGGATTGACTTGATTCTCCCCCCCCCCCCTTTTTTTCATGGTATTTGTTAAGCGCTTATTATGTGCCCAGCATTGTACTAAGCTCTGGGGTAGATCCAAGCTAATCAGGGTCAAACACAGTCTATGTTCCATATGGGGTTCACAGTCTTGATCCCCATTTTAAAGATGAGACAACTAAGGCACAGAGAAGTGAAGTGACTTACCAAAGGTCACACAGCAGAGAATAGGCGGAACCAGGATTAAAAACCAAGTCCTTCCGACTCCCAGGTTCATGCTCTATCCACTAGCCACACTGTTTCTCACACACGCACCCTGGAATCAGTCCTCCAAAGCTCCATCAAGCCAGGTATAGGCACCAAGCTTGTGAAAAGACTAAAGCATGGGAGTTAGCAGGAACATAAATAGCAAAGCTAGAAGAAGAGGATGATTCTTCCCAACCTTCCTCTCTTCCTCTCACCGATTTGAGTAGTCCTTACTGGGGGCAGGAATCCCAGCTATACACACGATTAACAAAGATATGAAGACATGGTGATTGTTCTTCCTTGTAGCAACACAGCTGGTGGATACAAACTGCTCATTGAAAATTTGTCAAACCTTTACGCATGCCTATATATTCAAACAGGGCCAAATCCTGGATGACCTCAACCATTTTGGAAGACTGATTCCATCATCCATGAGTTCATATCAAATGTCAGAAAACATTTCACATATGACAAATTACTCAAGAAGGCCATCTTTCTGCTTAAATATTGCCATATGCATCCAACCCAAGGAACCTGTTGACATGAACTAGGAACAGCCATTGTATCTACCTGCATAAAAACATGACCCCAGAGAGTCAGACCCTTAAGCCAAGGGTCAAATCAAACATCAAAAATAACTCCAGGAGAAAGCTGATCAAGATAAAAGCAGCATGGCCTAGTGGATAGAGCACAGGCCTGGGAGTAAGAAGGACCTAGGTACTAATCCCAGCTCTGCCACATTTCTGCTCTATGACCTGAAGCAGCATGGTGTAGTAGGAGAAGCAGGATGGCGTAGTGGATAGAGCCCAGGCCTGGGAGTGAGAAGGTTCTAATCCTGGCTCCGCTGCTTGTCTACTGTGTGACCTTGGGTTAGTCATTTCACTTCTCTTAGCCTCAGTTCCCTCATCCGTAAAATGCGGATTAAGACCACCCCATGTGGGAGAGGGACTGTCCAACCTGATTTGCTTGTAGTCACCCCAGCAATTAGTACAGTGCCTGGCACATAATAAGTGCTTAACAAATACCAAAAAACAGAAAACAAAAAACTTCATTGGGTCTCAGTGACCTCATGTGGGACAGGGTTTGTGTCCGACCTGGATTACCTTATACCTACCCCAGCACTTACAATGATACTTGGCACATAGTAAATGCTTAACAAATACCACAATTATTAACAAATACCAGACTTTGCTCCTCTAATGCTAACCTTCTCACTGTGCCTCGATTTCGCCTATCTCTCCACTGACCCCTCATCCACGTCTGGCCTCTGGCCTGGAATCCCCTCCCTCCTCAAAACCAACAGACAATTACTCTCGCCCCCTTCAAAGCCTTGTTGAAGGCACATCTCCTCCAAGAGGCTTTCTCTGACTAAGCCCCCACTTTCCTCTTCTCCCACTCCCTTCTGCATCACCTTGACTTGCTCCCTTTGTTCTTCCCTTCTCCCAGCCCCACAGCACTTATGTACATATCTGTACTTTATTAATATTAAGGTCTCTCTCCCCGCCTCTAGACTGTAAACTTATTGTGGGCAGGCAATGTGTCTGTTTATTGATGTATTGTACTCTCCCAAGCACTTAGTACAGCGCTCTGCACACAGTAAGCACTCAGTAAATACAATTGAATGAATGAATGAATGAATGAATGAATGAATGAATATTACTATGGGTGCTTGCCTGCATGTTAAAGAAGAAATCCACATTTATTATATCACCTGACAAGAAGTGACTATTACCTAGTAGGAACTGCTAGAACCCTGTGGAAGGCTCTGCCTTTGGAACAGAAACCATTAGCAAAGTTGGAGAGAGTTTTGAAGTCATTGGTACAGAGGAATTACATTATTATGAGAATAGTGTTCCAGGTTACAGTGATTTCAGTGCTGAAGGTTTTTTTAAAACTGCTTTGTCTCTTCTTCGAGCTGTTTTAGCTATTGATGACATCATTTCAACACTAATAGTAGCCAAGAAACTACGGATGAGACAGCAACAGACCATGAGATGTCGATCAATGTTATCAGGACTTCAAGACACACAACAGGATGAAAGTGATTATTATCACAGTCTTGCTGAGCCCATGCCACTGATATCAACTGATACCACTGTCCACTACCTAGAATTGCTGAGTTCATTGGAAATCAGTGAAAAAGTCAACTGCTGCAGAGTGGCACCGTTGACTCATGGAAAAAGCTGGGGTCGAGAGTTAGGAGTCTTGGGAACTAGTTCCAGTTCTGCCTGCTGTGTGAACATAGACACTTGACTTAACCTTTCTGGACTGCCATTTCTTCACCTGTAAAATGGGAATGATAGTATCGGCTGCTTCCTACATCACATGGAAGGATGAGACTAAAATGAGGTAATAGATATGGAAGCACATTTGAAAACCAAAAGAGTAACATATTGAAGATATTATAGTTGATGACATAACGTAATAATTCCCTTTATCTTTTGAGGATGGACAACAGGAGTGGATAGGAGTTAAAAATTATTGACTTCTGCTATGACAGCATTTCTTTTATGAGAAGCAGTGTGGCCTAGTGGAAAGAGCTTGGGCCTGGCAGTCTTAGGACCTGTATTTTAATACTGGCTAGGCCACTTTTCTACTTGGTGACTTTGAGCAAGTCACTTAAATCTTCTTGGCTTCAGTTACCTCATCTGTAAAACAGGGACTAAATGTCTGAGCCCCACGTGAGCTCTGGACTGTGTCCAATGTGATTATCTTGTATCTACCCCAGTGCTTAGTTCAGTGCCTGGCACATAGCAAGTGCTTAACAAATGGCATTTAAAAAAAAATTGGCTTTCCCTGGAATAAATGTCTGACTATTACTACTAATAATAATGGTGGTATTTGTTAAGTGCTTACTATGTGCCAGGAAGACCATTTGCATGCTTCATACTGTTTCTTTGTACTTGGATGGCATCTATGTGGGCCAATCTGAAACTTGTTTTTTAAAGTATTACAATGACAGAGCAATGTCATTGCTCTGCTTTTTTTAAGTGATCACAAGCCCCTCCCATCACAGTTTGCTAATGTGCGTCTATGATAATTGGGGCAACCATTTAATTGGCATATTTCTATATTGCTGGAGCCAATTATTATTATCATCCTCACCATCATTATTATTATTATTCAAGCACGTAACAAGCTTACTTATTCAAAGGACCCAAAAAAAGTCCTGATTACTAATCATGAGAAGCAGCATGGCTTAGTGGGAAGAGCCCGGCTTGGGAGTCAGAGGACGTGGGTTCTAATCCCGATATGCCACTTGTCTGCTGTGTGACTTTGGGCAAGCCACTTAACTCCTCTGTGCCTTTGTTTTCTAATCTGTAAAATGGAGATTAAGACTGTGAGCCCCACGTGGGACAACCTGATTACCTTGTATCTACCCCAGAGCTTAGAACAGTGCTTGGCACATAGTGCTTAACAAATACCATAACAATAATAATAATAATATTAATAACAATAATAATATTTCATTCAATCATATTTATTGAGCACTTACTGTGTGCATAACACTGTACTATGCGCTTGGAATGTACAATTCAGCAACTGATAGAAACAATCCCTGCCCAACAACAGGCTCACAATCTAAGAACGGGCTCACATAGAAAAAGTCATCCAACCAAGGCACTATTAGAATCTAATACCTGCTTTATGTGCTATGTTATCCATACTGGGAATTAAATGCAGAAAAACTCTATTTAGCCAACTGGGAGATAACAGTTGTTTGAATTAGGCACACTTTAGGATTAACGGATATCACATTAGTGAGGTTTTACTATGGTCTTCTTTACCCTTTCTAATGCCTTTTTTCCAAGTATCAAAATCACTTCATAACTATCAATTTATTACTATAATTAATCAATTTTAACTCATCCCTATGCACTATTGTGGGATAAATTGTTTGTTTATAGTTTCTGTCTGAGGATTTCAGTGTGGTTTAGAAACATTAATACCAGTTAGGGCGTATTATTATTAAACACCATTATTCAAAAGGAATCAGATCAGTCAGTCATATTGATCGATTACTTATTGTGTGCAGAGCACTGTAGTAAGTGCTTGGGAGAGTACAGTATAAGAGAGATGGTAGATACATACCTTGCTCATGATGAGTTTACATTCTACGGTCTAGTTAAATTCTTGAAAATGAGGTGACTTGCCTTAGGTCAAACAGTAAGTCCTGGAAGAGTCCCAAAACTCAGCTTTTCTTATTCCTATTCCCTCATACATCCATCTGTTTTCAGACACTATGGTAGGAGATGCAACACAGATATTAGAGTCCTGGGCAAAAAAACAAAAAAAAAGAACCCTCCCAAAAAAAGGTAATGCCAAAATTTTAAATTGTCATCCAGAGTTCTAGCAATACTGTTCTTGTATTTGTTTTATGCTAAATGTTTTCTGTGACTTGATCTATTATCCTTTTTTTTCCCTGAGATTATGGGATCATTAAACTGTTTGATACTGCTTCTATTAAGTGTATTTTAAGTCTCTTGGACAGTGCCTTATGCTTTACTTTATCTGTTGAGGTTGGCTAAAGATAGCAGCATTTTAGAAACAATAACATTGCTAATCAGTCAATTGATCAGTGATATTCATTGAGCACTTATTGAATGCAGTGCAGTAGAGATGGTAGATGGTATCTACCCCAGTGCTTAGAACAGTGCTCTGCACATAGTAAGCGCTTAACAAATACCAACATTATTATTATTATTAGACAGGATCCCTGCCCACAAGGATTTCACAAATTATTTACATTTTTATTATTATGGTATTTGTTAAGCACTTAATTATGTGCCAGGCACTGTAAGTGCTGGGGTAGATACAAGCTAATCAGGTTGGACATGTCCCACCTGGGACTCACAGCCTAATCCCCATTTTACAGCTGAGGTAACTGAGGTCCAGAGAAGTTACAGATATAAGGAACAATGAGGACTACAAATAAAATATGTTTATGGACACAAGTGCTGAAGATAATCAGTCTTTTGTATTTACCTACTCAAGTTCAGTGAAATGTTTTTTCACCCAGTATTTGTATCATTAAAAAAAAAAGAAAATACAGTAAAGACAATGTGAACTGGTGAAAGAAGTTTAACTTCACAATGCTTTGACGCTTTCCGGCATTAATAATTTTCATGTCCATCATATTTTCTCCTTGGCCCACAATTTATCCCATATTTGGATCTTGGCAAATGAAGACTTGGTTAATTAGACAGTCTGTTAACTCTGATTACTAAGTTATAACAGATCAGTACAGAAGTATCACTTCAATTAGGATTAAAAAGCCCTTCATTTTAACAAGACAAGTGTACATTTATAGTGAAGTATATTGAAATGCCCTAGATCAAAATGATATGTTTCAGATGCATAATGAAAAATGGATAATGAATTACTTAGGAATTATTTTCTTCAGCTTAATTATTTATTTTTATTATAACACTGGCTACATTATCCATTACTATGAATTTATGTAAAAGCTTTGAAATTACACCTAATTTTATCCCTGTATTGCATAAATATGATGCATTCCATTTTCATTTAAGTGTCATTTAACACAGTAGTACATTTCATAGACTGTGCTTATGCTCCCATTCTGACCTGATAAACAGATAATGCTGGAGTTGAATAATGTGATCTTAGCTTTATTTTGCTAATTAGCCAGTTAAATTCATGCTGTAGAATTGTCACGGTTAGCCCTCTAAAATTAGATTGGAATGCCGGTTGAGTTAGCTACACTTACACTCACTTCTTCCTTAATGTGTGTTTTATATACATATTTTAGATAGCTGTTGGGTTGGGAAATTTGGGAACATTCAATAACATGTGTCTCTATGAAATAATAATATGATGATGATGATTATGGCATTTGTTAAGCATTTATTTTGTGTCAACCCCTGTTCTAAGAGCTGGGGTTATAACTTAATCAGGTGAGACACAGTCCCTGTCATATCTGGGGCTCACAGTCTAGGTAGGTGGGATAGCAGGCAGTGCATCCCCATTTTACAGATGAGATTGTTGAGGCCAGAGAAGTGAAGTGATTTGCCCAAAGTCACTCAGCAGACAGGTGGTAGACCTGGAATTAGAACCCAGGTCTTCAGGCTCCCAGGCTCAAACTCTTTCCACTAGGTCATGCAGCTTCCTAATATCCCCATGCTTGTGGCACTGATCAGTGCCTGCTTGCTTTCACACAACTTTTCCTTAGTCCTGGGTTTGTGGGGAGGGTAAGTCCTGAATCTCCAGCATTATACCAGAACCGAAGGTACAGAACAGAATGTCTAGAAATGGGTGCCCAGGTTTTCTGGTTTTATTAGGCTAGATTTTTCTGCTCGTATTTGTTATGTGAGTGTTCTTGGCTAGGCTAGTGAAACATAATTTTGGTGAAGCTAATTTGCTAGATTGACATGAGGACCACTGGAATGTCAAAAACCACTGGGCATTAAACTCTCACTGTACGGTTCTTTGGATTGACTGTCCAACCACCTCTCTGTCTTGGTGATCAGTGTCACACTAGCTTTAGAGTCCAGGGTTCCACAAGCAATCACTAAAGTCCATCAGAGACCTTCAGTCCTATCAGTTCAAGACCCTTTTTGAATACGGAGAAGCTTGGGAGGTGGAGTGGAGCTAGATGGTTTGGGAGCTCCAATGATAATTCCAATAGGTCCTGGAGGGGAGGTGAAATGGTAGCCTATATTTCATTCAGAGCTTAAGACAAATTTCCAGATGGCTTCAGAACTTGCCACAATCAATCGTTTGATCAATAAGTCGTATTTATTTAGTGCTTACTCTGTGCAGCGCCCTGTACTAAACACTTGGGGAAAGTAGACACCATCCCTACCTTCCAGGAACTTGCAATCTAGTAGGGAAGACTGGCACTATAATAAACTACAGGTTGAGGAGACAGGGCATAAGGGCTGTAAAGGTGTGGAATGGGGTGAGTATATAAGGCTTAGAGGATATGGACTCAAGTATATGAGATGGAAGTAGGGTAGGGAGATGAGAGATGTATCAGGGAAGACTTTCTGAGAGGGAGATGTGATTTCAGTAGGACTTTGAAGAGTGGGAGAATGGTAATCTGTCAGATATGAAGGGGAAGGGAGTTCCAAACCGAAGGGAGGACATGAGCACAGGGTCAGTTAATTAGGTAGATTTTCTGGTTGAGGAACTGGTCTGGCGTGGACCCTTTTAGGTGGCTATTGGCTTGAATAGGTCTTATAGATCTGTTCCAGTCTCCACTCCAAACTCTTTGGGGTGCAGCCAGGGTATCAGTGGAATTTCATTCATTCATTCATTCAATCAATTGTATTTATACGATTATACTTTGTGCTTGGCACAAAATAAGCACCTAACAAGTACTATTATTATTATTAGTAGTAGTAGTAGTAGTATTAATGTCTCTTGTATTAGAGTTCCCTACCATAAGGGCATGGCCTTTAGGGAGGCCCATTTCAGAGGGATATGGGCGAGCTGGGCCATTCTAGTAGCACAGCCATGGCAACAGTGATGGAAGAGTGCTTTGATGATAGAGAATGGCTGAGAAACCCCACTTCCCCATCAACCACCCCCCAAATAACAGGGGGTTCATAAGAACTGATTGCTGGCCTTTTTCTTAGAGATCTAGGTTTGCTCCTACATCCAGTGGGTCAATTTCAGCTGTGTAACTGGTCATCTCTAGTTTAGCTGATGTGCAGCTAGGAAATTTCTGTGATTCCACAGAGTTCCTGACCTTGCTCTGATAGAATTTCATCAATTTTATTCCTTAGGTAGCCCAATTATCCCAGCTGAAAGTAATAATTAAGCTAATACTTTTGATCCAACTCAAAATGAAAATTTTTTGCAAATTGATGACTTCTGGTTGGGGGAATATTGTTTGATCATTATGATTAGGTCTACACAAGCAAAGCAGAGCAGAATTTTGAACAATTGTCGGTTGATTAATGTCAACAAATGACAGCCAATCTGGATGATCCATACCCCTGAGACCCTTTTTCCCCCGCACTCTCAGGCACATTCTTTTACTAAAAATATTCATTTTCCTGAAAATTTTCATATCTCCTCACTATCTCTTTCTTAGGTAGACTGGCTAAATCCTGTGGCTAGAATATGTTCTATATGACTGATTTCCTTTCATTTCATGGGAAGTAATTTGTGCTACAGTCTGGCATCCATATACTCGAGCTAATATTTCCCTTTACTGTACTCTACAAAGTCCTTTATTGACATTGGGCAAATGTAGCTTTCTCCTTCCCCTCCCCCAATCCATTATTGAGCTTGGAATACCTGTCAGGGATCTATTGAAGTTAAATGAACAGAAACCAAAAATATATTGAATGATTTTCCTTTAAAAAATATGTAGATATCCATGGATCTGGGATGGTTTAGGTACAGCCCTGCCTGGAGGCAGGGGAATGGACCAGATAATCTTTGGAGCTCCCTTTCAGCCCTTTGATTCTATGATTAAAATACTCTAAGCATATGTCAGGGGAAGCAAAAAGAGGAGAATTTTATGTGAAAAGCAGCTCAAAAAGTTATGTTTTAGAAAAAGACGCATGTTCCTAAGTATTACAAAATGGAGGTTTTAGCCAGATATTATATAAATTATAAAAAAGACCCCTAAATCTCAGTATGTCTTTACTATTTATTAATCATGTGCGATTTTAAACACTGGAGAAGATACCTGTTCTACTAAATCAAAGGAAATGGTGTGTCACAGATAAAATGAACCCATTATATGGGAAAATAGGTTGCTAAAGTGTGACTGTTTTCTGATTTCAAATCACCCCTCTCTTTTTCTCTTTATTCTCTAAGATTTATTTACCTAAACTCTAAAGAAATATAATTATATATGTAATTATTATTATTATTCTATTTGTTAAATGCTTACTATGTGTCAAGCACTCTTCTAAGTGCTGGGGTAGATACAGGTAAACCCCACATGGGGCTCACTGTCTGAGTATGAGGGAGAAAAGGCCAATTGAATCTGCATTTTGTAGCTGAGGAAACTGAGGCACGGAGTAGTTAGATGACTTCTTTGTCCCCTTCTATTCTCCATCTATGCCCACTTCCTTGGAGAACTCATTTGCACGGGCCTGCGAGTCAGTTCTAATCTAGTCTCCCCCACTTGTCTGCTGTGTGACCTTGAGCAAATCACTTCACTTCTGTGTGCCTCAGCTACCTCATCTGTAAAATGGGGATTAAGAGTGTGAGCCTCAGGTGGGACAGGTTTGTATCTAATCCGATTAGCTTGTATCCACCCCTGTGCTTAGTACAGTGCCTGGAACACAGTAAGCACTTAACAAATACTAAAGTTATTATTGTTATTGTTCGCTCCCATGGCTTCAACTACCACCTCTATGCGGATGATACCCAAATCTACATCTCCACCCCTGATCTCTCTCCCTCTCTGCAGTCTCGCATTTCCTCCTGCCCTCAAGAGATCTCTCCTTGGATGTCCTCCCTTCACCTCAAGTTTAACTGTGTCCAAAACAGAACTCCTTATCTTCCCACCCAAATCCTGTCCTCCCCGTGACTTTCCCATCACTGTGGATGGCACCACCATCCTTCTCACAAGCCCAGAACCTTGGTGTTATTCTTGACTCCTCTCTCTCATTCAACCCACATATTCAGTACATCACTAAATCCTGTCAGACCCACTTTCACAACGTTGCTGAAATCTTCCCTTTCCTCTTCATCCAAACTACTACCACGTTAATACAGTCCCTCATCCTATCCTGCCTGGATTACTGCATCAGCCTCCTTGCTGACCTCCCAGCCCCCTGCCTCTCCCCACTCCAGTCCATACTTCACTCTGCTGCCCCAATCATTTTTCTACAAAAATGTTTAGGACGTGTTACCCATCTCCTCAAAAGCCTCTGGTGCCTGCCCATCCGCCTCCACAGCAAACAAAAACTCCTCACCATTGGCTTTAAAGCACTCCAACACCTTGCCCCCTCCTACCTCACCTTGCTACTCTCCCACTACAACCCAGCCCGCAACTTCGCTCCTCTAATGCTAACCTTCTCACTATGCCTTGAACTTGCCTATCTCACTGCTCACTCCTTGCTCATGTCCTGCCTCTGGCCTGGAATGACCTCCCTCCTCAAATCTGACAGACACTAGCCCCAAGTTCAAGCCTTATTGCAGGCACATTTCCTCCATGAGGCCTTCCTCAACTAAGCACCCCCTTTCCTCTCCCCCCACTCCCTTCTGCATTGCCCTGACTTGCTCCCTCTGTTCTTCCCCCCTCCCAGCCCCACTGCATTTATATATATATCTGTAATTTATTCATTTATTCATATTAATATCTGTCTCCCCCACTCTAGACTGTAAACTCACTGTGGGCAGAGAATATTTATTGTTGTATCGTACTCTCACAAGCGCTTAATACAGTGCTCTGCACACAGTAATGACTCAATAAATTGATTGAATGAATGAACGAATGACTTATTCCAGGTCATACATCAGGCCACTGGCAGAGCCTGGAGTAGAATCCAGGTCCTCCGACTCCCAGCCTTGTGGTCTTTCCACTTGGCCATAATGCTCTTCACATATGCATATACACATATATGACAAGAAGCCAGTGAGTTCACCTTAGTTACGCATGTGGTGGTAAAAGCTGATATGGCAACACCAACATTCTGCACACCATACCTAGTGGATAGAGCACGAGCCTGGGAGTCAGACAGACCTGGATTCTAATCTCGGCTCCAAGACCTGTCTGCTGTGTGACCTTGGGCAAGGCACTTCACTTCTCTGGCCTCAATTATCTCATCTATAAGATGGGGATTAAGACTGTGAGCTGCATGTGGAACATGGACTAGGTCCAATCTGATCATCTCGTATCTACCACATTGCTTAGTATGGTGCCTGGCATGTAGTAAGTGCTTAAAAAAAGTCAGTTTTCTTTGTTGTATTGTTTTGTTTATTTGCAGCTCCTGGTGCTATTTATTATTTTTGTGCAGCTTATGTATAAAACATATTTCATCCTAGAAGCCTAAATGGACTCAAATTCTTGGACTGGACTTGGCCAAACTAAGCCCCTAGCCTGTAACTAGACTGACAATGGGATGGGCCTGATCTGAATTTTCAGAATGGAATGCAGCATCATTTATTTTGTTTCTCCACTAAATGTGATTGTCCCTGTTTATTTCAGGGCTATGTATGTCCAAGTGGTGTGAACACTTCTTTGCATTCATGCATACCTAGCTAAATAGCAGTGCCAGAGCCAGCTAAGTTTTGTAGCTGTCCCCCTCCCCACCCGCCCCCGCTCCCGACATAATCCCACCAGTGGGAGAACGAAGGATGCCCAAAATAAAGGAATTCTGGCTATTGTGGCAAAGCCAAGTTACCTTTCTTGGGCCCACAAACCAGGCCAAAAGTATAAGTATAAAAAGGGGTCTATTTGAATATCTGCAAATGTTTTCAAACAGACCCACAAATGACTTGGGAGGCATGCAATGTAACATGACATATTTAGTTATCAAATTAGCCTGATTTCGTACTCCAACCAAAAAATCTTGTAACAATTTGGAGACAATATCAGGAAACTCCCCCTATAAGTGGTTCTTTAATGAATAGATCCTTGGATGTCAGGAAGCATAATTCATTAGAAACTTAATGTATTAGCATAATAATTAAAATTTGTCTATTAATAGGACCTTAGATTTAAACAGAATAACCTCTTTTATGAGTACAATTAGCAGATGCTTACCATGATTTTTCACTCTGAAAATGTGTGTTGTACCTAACAAAAACAACCATACTGACTTTGCTAAATCAAATATTTGAAACTCAGGTCTTACTTTATATATCATGGTTCAACTGCCTTTACCTTTCCGACTGGTAGATATAGATCATCTGCTTTAACACCCTGTAGTAGAGCTGCACTTACAATGATTTTGTTGCAAAGTTTTGGGCTTTTTAAATACGATTCTAAGAGTGCATCTTTCTCTGTAAAACCAACAAGCTGTGCCAGTCTCTATTTTCATTGTTCTGAGGGGTGTATTTACCTATCGAAATATTGTTAAGGTATTTTTGAGACTTTTCCTGTTTCCAGTCAATAGTATTTACTGAGCATCTACCATGCTCAGAGCATCGAACTAAACGTTTGGAAAGTATAACTGAGTAAGAGATACAGTCTCTGGCCTTAAGGGGCTTTACAATCTTCAATATACTCCAGAATGACATTTTAGCTATTCAAATATGTAGGTGGTTTGTTTTGTATTTTGATAGAAAAGTTACTTGAGTTTTCTTTAAAGTCCATTCTGGACTAAATGGGGGAAGACTAGAACAATTCTTCACACTAAGTACAAAGAAATAAACTCTGCTTTCCCAAGAAGCCCCCATGTAGTACACTTACTGATACTTCCATGAAATGACTGGGCACTTGAAAAACATTCTCGGTACTGACCCTGACCCACCCCTCAGGCATTATTAGGCCCTAAATGATCATAATAAAAAATAATGATATTTGCTAAGCCCTTACTATGTGTGAGGCACTGCATTAAGTGGTGCAGTGGATAATAGCCAATTGAGTTGGACACAGTCCTTGTCCCATGTGGAGCTCACAGTCTCCATCCTCATTTTGCAGATGAGGTAAGTGAGGCATAGAGAAGTGAAGTGACTTGACCAAGGTCACACAGCAGAAAAGTGGCCGAGCTGGAATTAGAACCTGTGACCTTTTGATTCCCAGGCCCGTGCTCTAGTAACTACACCATGCCGCTTCTCAAGATAATGTATGCAACCTTAATACTCCTTTTTTTTTTACACAAACACAAATTGTGACTTCAGCCTGGGTATTTGGCTTGATAAGGCCTTCTTGGGAAAATTCAGTTGTACCTATAAATGGATATTGGTGTATGTTTTTTTTTTTGAGTCAACATGGAGGCCTTTCACAAAACTTGTGTCATAATGCAGTGTTCATATCATTTGTTTCTGGAAGTAGGACAGGCTGTTTTCAAGGTTTGAGATCAATCAGGTTGTTTCAAGCAATTTCAGTAGATTTAGGATCTCATAGCAAAAAGAAAAAAAAAATCCCCAACAAACAACCAGAAGTTGAGCCAGAAAGGATGCAAATACAAGGGTTATTCTTGGTTTATCAATTTAGGCTGGAACAATCCAATTTAAATAGCTCACTCCTGGAGTGATCATTCAAGGTGATCACCCAGAAGAAGTGGGATGAAGAAACTTCAGAAGTTGCTAGACAAGGAAGAAAACTTAGAAGAAACAGTCTGGGCAAGTGGAAAGAGCATAAGCGTGGGAGTCAGAAGAACCAGGGTTCTAATCCCAGCTCTGCCACTTGTCTGCCCTGTGAGCTTGGGCAAGTCATTGAACTTCTCTGTGCCTTAGTTACCTCATCTGTAAAATGGGGAGTAAGACGGTGAGCCCCTTGTGGGACATGAACTTTATATCGTATACTCTTTCTGAGCACTTAGTACAATGTTCTGCTCAAAGTAGGGGCTTAATAAATATGTACTAGATATATAAATAGATACTATTACTACTACTACTATCGGAGGGCCAGGTTGCAAGATAAAGGTTCTCCATGTTGGGGCCCAGAATAGAATGCCTCCTACCCTTGAGCTGGGGGAGAGATTGTGAAGAGATCAGCAGCCATCTACCCTGGCATCCATAAATCTCCAGAGAACGAGTCAGAGAGGGTAAATCTGAGAGAGAAGGGGAATGGAACACAGAAGAAGTTGTGCATCGGTTTGCTTAAAGAACCTCAGGAATCAATCAATGACATTTATAGGGAATGTGTCTCTTTCATTGTTATACTGTACATTTCCAAGAGCATAGTACAGTGTTCTGCACACAAAAAGCACTCAGTAAATATGATTGGGTGACTGACTGAGGGCTTACATGCAGAGCACTGTACAAAATACTTGGTAGAATACAATAGAGTTAGCAGACACGTTCCCTGCCTGTAACATGCTTACAGTCTAGAGGGAAGAGGGAAAAGTATTAGATTACTGGGAAAGGTGTTTCACATCAGAATTAAGTTCTATCTGTTACCTAATTAACTGTTAAGAATACTTTCAGTGCATCTATTAAAAACGCATTAACCACACTGATCTCTGTGTCTGCGGTACTGGTTCCGAGAATTCTGAGGTGCCAGGGAGATGTGTTTACCTGGAAAGCTGGGGGAAGGAGAAAGGACTCCTTGAGCTTCCAGCAGCCTGGGGAGGGAAGGCGGCTGGCAAGACCCTAAATCATCCCCTTGCTGTTCAGTTGGGACTAGGGTGAGAGCCAAGGGGTGGTGGGGAAAGAGTAGGGTTCACTCAAGAGGAAACCACAATCCTGTCCATCCTTGGAAGGGAAGACCCGGAAGGCATGAGGACCCAATGTACATTATAGGGTGTCCAGGCTCTCCTATGTAACACTGGGGGCTGTGTGAGCCAAGATTAGCTATTAATTAAAATAATATCATTAATATTTTGATGGTGCCTTTTTGAATAACCTTTTTAAAGTTTTTTTTAAATGTTTTTATGGTATTTGTTAATTGCTTATTTTGTACCAGGCACCACTGGGGTAGATACAAGTTTATCAGGTTGGACACAGTCCCCATCCATATGGGGCTCAGTCTTTATTCCCCATTTTACAGATGAGGTAACTGAGGCACAGAGAAGTTAAGTGACTTGCCCATGGTCACACGGCAGACAACTGGCGGACCTGAGATTAGAACCCAGGTCCTTCTGACTCCCAGGCCCATGCTCTAACCATTAGTCCACACTGCCTTGAGTTACTATCTGATAATCATATGAACTCAGTAGTATTGTATGCGTGGTCCTTTATATAAAAAAACTCAAAGGACTTTAAAAGCTAAATACAGTACAATTCTTATTATATATTTGTGTAATATGAGCACTGTGGCTTATCTGCTTTCTCAATTAATCATGCACTTACTATACTTACTATAACTGTGCTGAGTGCTTGGGAGAGTACAATACAACAGAATTAGCACACATGATTTCCTGCACATAGCAAGTTTACAGTCCGGAGGGCGAGACAGACATTAATATGAGTAAGTATATAATTCATAATATATAATTTGAAGATATGTACATATGTGCAGTGGGGTTGGAGGTGGGGTAAAAGGAGGAGTTCCCTTTTACTGCAGAGCCTAGGTCAAGGGTCATCAAACTTTCCATTCATGGAAAGTTGCCCCTTTCTCTTTCTGCCTTTCTCTTTTTTCCCTGATCCTTTCTCTAGTGACTTCTTATGGGAAAACACATGCTGCTTCCAGTAAACTGTTGCCCTGGTCCACGTCTGAAATTCTATTAGGATAGGACATTGGCAGAACTTGGTTGTATGAATATTCAGGCTTAACTGTGACCAAAGAGAACAGAAGATGGCAGCCTATTCAAATAACCCCTTCTTTTGGACATAATACATTTTCTCCCAATCCCTCCTCCTTCTTCTTTTCTCCCTCCTAATTCTCTTTCAAGGTGAAATTCTTATCTCAATTTTACACTTAGAATATTTCTCTGTGAAAAGTTGAAGACTGGATAATTGGTGATACTACTTTGCATAGCAAAGCTACTGGTCACTTTTTCCTCATGCATTTATAGTGCAGATTCTAGCCATCTAATGCTCGAGTCAATTTGGATTTTCATTAAATCAGCATTGAGGCAATAACAACAACAATCATGACAGTAATGATAGTAATGATAATGAAACTACAGTTTTACGTAGACTGTGATCTTTCAAGCTGTGTCTACGTAGGGGAAACAAGAGCTGAGCATTAAGTAAGTCAGTTTGATCAATATCAGCATGGACACCCAATCTATATTAATTTAGGCCAAAATATCCTCTTTTTCCTCAATAATAAGGTGCTTTTTTAGTCTGAACTGGATTATTGCTTTGACCCTCCATTTTACTTTGCCTGTGAAGACTAAGCCTAAGAATAGAACATGTTTCAAGTTTTTTAAAAAAAGTGTTTTACTTTTGAAAAATCAGAGAAAAATGCAATACTTTTTTTGTTGATAAATCTACAGTCCTTGTTTCTGTAGCCCACAGGGGTGTGTGCTCCAGGTGCATCTGTCATACAGAAATTGCTTTTTCCCCCAAAATACAGATTTCTGAAATAAACCAATTTGAGCAGAAGTAGTATGTGTTAGAGTTGCTTAGTCTCTTTCAAATGTCTCCTTGCAGTGGCCTGCTTTTCATTTGGTCCCTGTGCATTAGGACTAATATATGAGTTCTATCTGTATATTTTCTGCAAAAACACTTGTCCAGCCGTTACTTAAAAAAGAAAGATACTAAGTGACCATTTTACCTAATGATACCATTACCAAGCTGTATTTTTTCATGAACAAAATTCTAAGTTTACTCTCCATACATATGCCTCTGAGCAAAATGCAATAATAAAAAAAAAGCATAACCAATATCAATCCATTAAGAAATAAAAGGCACTTTTGTCAGGTAATTTATTTGGGTTTTTTTTTTTACTCTTAAGCATTGGGTTTTTACTCAATAACTGAAAGGATTTTTCGAACAGAGAAGCACGTCAAATAAATTCAGTAGTTCTTGATTCACTAGGGTCCGTAGATACATATTAGATCATAATGTCCTTGAGGTGGTGACCTCATTTACAAAAATGTATATTTCATCCCATAATGTTGGTTAATATTGGACTTTGAACAAAAAAAAAAATATGTCCATTCACTTCTGTGGAGAATGATTGGTGATGATGTAGTATGATTTGTCAGAAGACAACATTTAATTTACCATGGTAAAATTCATCGGCTAACTTTCTCCCTTGTTTCTGTATGAATAGCCACTGGGGTTGAGTGTTGCTTTTAGAAACTAATGATGTAAATCATTTTAATGTACTTATGGAAAGGAATTATTGGCTTTGGAGGTTTTTTAATGTGTGACCTCTGTACTTTCTGGGTCTGCAACAGCTGTTAGCTAACTTCCCAGTGCCACATTGGTATCAGGGTTGCTAGCATACAAAATAAGCAAGTCAACAGAGCCTCTTGCTAAATTGAACTTTGTAGAAGCCCTGCAGCAAAATGTAAAATAAAGACCTAGTCTGGAAGATAAACACTTTCTTAAAGTCAAAGCAAAATGTTTACCAATTTTTCAAGACTAGGTGAAGGTGGCAATGTTAGGAACTAGTGACAGAATAGCAAGATAAAGAATTGAGAAATGTGGAATGAAGTTGTAGCAATTATGCAACTTTTTTTCGGTTGCAGTTTATGCTAAGTATGGGGAAAGATAATGAACTGTATAGGACAGGTTTGTGGTTGAAATGCATTTGATGGATTTTGACAAATTAAACAGTACTGAGATGTTTGGAAGTTATCCAGTTTCTTACTAATATTTATGTCGGTGAACTAAAAATCAGTGGTTAATTTTCAGTTCTAACACTTTTTATCATACTTGTGTTGTTGTAAATTTAGCAATGTGCAGCATCAACGCCACAGGAATCATTTTATTTTAGCAGCTCCCTTTTGACATCATAATAGATTTCCATTGCGAAAGCTTTCTATATGGAAGAAAATATTTTAAAAGAGCTCCATGGAACATCTGGATCAAATCCAAACACAAGTAAACAGGGACTGGCTCTTTGAAGAGCAGAGGCTCATGCATGAGTTAATACCTGGAGTAGGAGGGAAAAACATTGTGTGTGTGTGTGTGTGTGTGTGAACTTTCCATATCCATGAGCCCAAATTCTTCAAAACACGAACTTCCTTCTAGATGGGGACTCTCATCATAACCTGAAGTTAGGCTGCTGTCCTCTAGACTGTAAGCTCTTTATGGGCAAGGACCGTGTCCCCTGTTGTATTGTCCTTTTCCAAGTACTTATTAGAGTGCTCTGCACATAGTAAGCACTTAATAAATGCCACTGATTGTTTTGTGTATGTCACCTTATGTGATAATCAGGATGATACTGAGCTTATTGATTTTCACACATTTTAAGTGTACATGTGCCTTAGTGCTAATGAATTAAAGGTTGATGGCTAATTTTTCTTTTTTTCCCCTTATGTTTGAGGGCCCATTACTTTATCATTTATGTATGTTAATATTTCACTTGGGTAAATAAAAATTCATTTTAGAGTCCATAGATGGTCAAGAAAAGCAGCATGGCCTAAAGGATAGAGCCTGGGCCTGGGAGTCAGAAGGACCTGGGTTCTAGTCCTGCCTCTGCCACTTATCTGCTGTGTGACCTTGGGCAAGTCACTTAACTTCTCTGGGCCTCAGTTACCTCATCTGTAAAATAAGGATTAAGACTGTGAGCCCCTTGTGAGATAGGGATGTGTCCAACCTGATTAGATTGTATCTACTCCAGCACTTAGAACAGTGCTCTACACATAATGAACATTTAACAAATACCATTATTATCATTATTATTATTATTATTATTAATAACAGTGAGTTGCCTTTTTCATATGTATTCCATGTTGGTTTCCCCCTTCCCTGTTTTGGCCTATTTGAAATGTAGACACTCAGGATAACTTTCCCTTGAGACTTCCCTGTGCTTTTGAATTCATGTCCTTTTCTTGAAAATACTCCACAGTGTATTACTGTTGAAATCATTTATTCTTACTTTCCTCTTTCCACTTAGTCCCACTTTTATCATGTGCCAGTTCATTCCATTTTCTAGGCATCCCCATCTGCCAAACTTCCAGTTCCTTCCCTTGCATTTGCCTCTTACAAATCAATTTCTTTGAATTTTTCTGATGCCATCAAGGTGATGATTGGCATGTATACCAGAATATAAATTTCTCCACCCGCTCCTTGAGTATCTGAGTCTTATGTAAATCATTTATATTCTTTCTTTGGCAGGGACTTTGCTGCTGTATCCTGAACAGTAGTTAGCATGATAATGGGGCCTAATAAATGTTTCATGATAATTGAATGGATCAGTAATCAATTCTCGATGAAGAAAAGATTATTAACCTTTTAAATATACGCCAGTTGACATAGTCTTCTTATAATGGAAGTTTTGTATGGGGCCATCCAAACCAGTGCCTTCAACCTGGCTCTGTCATTTGCAGGGATTCTGACATGTTCACAAGACAGTGCATTTCACACTCCTTACTAGAGTGATATATTTTCTAAAACTTTAATGTGCAACCCCTCCGGTCATGTTCTTAGTTGTCTATGCCATATTGTTCTAAATAGATGATCCAAGACTTGTGTTGAATCTCCTAAAATCAGATGTTTCCAAATAGAAAAATCAATTTTCTTTTAATTTGCTTAATTCACAGTCTAGCAGAAGGAGTTATATCCGTTTCCTCAGCTTCTTGGGGGAGAAGCAGGTGAGGAGAAAGAGGGGGAAAAGAAGAAACGAAGAAGAAAGAATCAGAAAGTAGATACAGTGTTTGGGGAATAAATGCAAGAGAAATCTATGGGAGGGGAAAGATAGGCAAAATGAAGGAAACCAAAAGTTCCAAGCTCAGCCATTATGACTGTAGGCAGTCATAATGGGAGGAAAGGCTACACTTCCCATAAGGTGATGAAAAAGCCTAAGACTACCACTACCTTTTTTTCATTTAATAGTATTTACTAAGTGCTTGCCATGTGACAGGTACCCTACTAAGCATTGGGGTAGATAAAAGCTAATCAGGTTGGATACAGTCCATGTCCCACATGGGGCTCAGAATCTTAATCCCCATTTTACAGATGGGGTAACTGAAGCACAGAGAAGGTGATTCAGCAGAGGTGGCAGAGCCAGGATTAAAACCCAAGTCCTTCTGAATCCCAGGCCAGAGATCTATTCACTAGGGTACACTGCTTCTCTACCTCTGCTGGACGTGAATAAACCCATTCATGGCTGCAGAGTTGTTTTATCTTGGGAAAAGATTTCCTCCTGTACTCCTGTCACATCCCACTCTGGACTGCTTATCACTCCCGACCATTAGGAATACTGTAAAAGGAACGTACCCTAAGATCTATTCCCTCTACCCTTGTAAACCCAGCCTCTCTTCTTTAATCACTTCATCAATCAGTCAGTGGTATTAATTGAGAAAGATGTGTACTATGTGCAAAGCACTGCACTAAGCACTTGGGAGAGTATAATGCAACAGGGTTGGTTGACATGTTCCCTGCCCTTAAGGAGCTTAGTACAGTGCTCTGTATATAGTAAGCGCTTAATAAATAGTATTGAATGAATAAATACGATTGAGTTGAATGAATGAAAGGAGCTTCTGCAGTCTAGGCAAGAAAAGATTCAAGTGCTTAGGTTACGCAGAAGGGAGAGGGAGTAGAGGGAATGAGGGATTAGTTGGGAAAGACCTCTCAAAGGAGATGTGATTTTAATAAGGTTTGGAAGGTGGGGAGAGTGGTGGTTTGTTATATATGAAGGAGAGGGAGTTCCAGGCCAGAAGGAGGACTTGGGCAAGGGGTCAAACAGCGAGATAGACGAGATCAAGATCCCTTTCTATTCATCATCTACACCCACTGCCTTAGAGAACTCATTCACTCCCATGGCTTCTACTACTGTCTCTGTGCGGCGATTCCCAAATCTACATCTCTAGCCCTGATCTCGCTCCTCTGCAGTCTCAAGTTTCCTCCTGCATTCAGGATATCTCTTCTTGGGTGTCCCACCCAAGTGTGACACCTCACACTTAACATGTCCAAAACAGAACTTATCTTCCCATCCAAACCCTGTCCTCCCCGTAACATCCCTGTCACTGTAGACAGCACCACCATCCTCTCTGTCTCACAACTTCTTAACCTTGGCATTATCCTCGACTCATCTTTCTCATTCAAATATTTCATCTGTCACTTAATCTGGTCCGTTTAGCCTTTATGGCATCAGGAAAATTTGCCCTTTCCTCTTCATTAAAACTGCTACCACGTTAATCCAAGCACTTATCCTATCCTGCCTCTATTACTTGTATTAGCCTCCTTGCTGACCTCCCTTGCCTCCTGCCTCTCCCCACTTCAGTCCATACTTCACTCCGCTGCCCAGATCACTGGTCTACAAAAATGTTCAGTCCATGTTTCCTTTCTCCTCAAGAACCTCCAGTCATTGCCCATCCACCTCCGCATCAAACAGGAACTCCTTACCACTGGCTTTAACGCCCTCAATCACCTTGCCCCCTCCTACCTCACCTTGCTGATTTTCTACTGCAACTCAGCCTGCATACTTTGCTTCTCAAATGCCAACCTACTCATTGTACCTCGATCTCATTTAGCTTGCTGCTGACCTCTCGCCCATATCCTGCCTCTGGCCTGGAACGCCTCCCTCTTCATATCCAGCAGATGATCACTCTCCTCACCTTCAAAGCTTTATTGAAGGCACATCTCCTCCAAGGGGCCTTCCCTGACTGAATCCTCATTTCCTCTTCTCCCATCCCCTTCTGCGCTGCCCTTTCTCTTGAATTTGCACCCTTTATTCACCCTTTCCGCAGCTCCTCAGCACTTATGTGCATAGCAGTAATTCATTTATTTATATTAATGTCTGTCTTCCCTGCTAGACTGCAAGATCATTACTGGAAGGGAATGTTTCTGCTCATTCTCTCATACTCTGCTCTCCCAAGCACTTAGTACAGTGCTTTTCACACAGCACTCAATAAATACCATTGATTGAGGAAAGACAGAGGCAGGAGTTGATCTATGCTCATTTTAGACTCTCAATTAAACCAGGGAGGATCTACAAAGCCATCATGCCTAAACCAACTGCCACTGACCCAGCCCAAGTCCACATGGAAAAAGTTCTGCGGTCTGGCTCAGCACCAGAAATCTCTAATAGGGCTTATGGGAGCTTAGAGGAAGGAACAGAAACCCCTTACTTTAAAACACTCAATCAGCTCACCCTCTCCTATCGTCCCTCATTGATAGCTTATGACAACCCAGCCCGCACGCTTTGCTCCTCCAACGCCAACCTATTCATTGTACAGTGATTGATCAATCAGTCACATATATTGAGTGGTTATTGTGTGCAGAGCACTGTCCTAAGTGCTTGGAGAGTACAGTGCCATAGAGATGGTAGATGTGATCCCTACCTAGAAGGAGTTTTCAGTCCTTGACTTCAGGGGAAGCAGCATGGTCTAGTGGATAGAGCATGAGTCTGGGAGTCAGAAGGTTCTGGGTTCTGATCCCTGCTATGCCACTTGTCTGCTGTGTGGCCTCGGGCAAGTCACCTGACTTCTCTGTGCCTCAGTTACCTCATCTGTAAAATGGAGATGAAAACTGTTAGCCCAGTGTGGGACAGGGACTGTCCAACCTGATTACCTTGTATCTACCCCAGCACACTTAGAACAGTGCCTGGCACAAAGTTAGCACTTAACAAATGCAACAATTATTATTCAGAGTACTAAGATAATATTTGGATCGTCACACTGAAACAGAGCTGTGGCCAAGCCCTAACTTGCTGTTATCACATCTCTCCTCCCTCTAAAATGTTTGTTCTCATGCCATCTTCTAATGCCATCTCAAGAAACCACATGGCATAGTGGAAAGAGCATGGGCTTGGGAGTCTAATGGGTCTAATTCTGCCTCCACTTGTCAGCTGTGTGACTTGGGGCAAATCACTTAACTTCTCGGTGCCTCAGTTACCTCATCTGTAAAATGGGGATTAAGACTGTGAGCCCATGTGGGACAACCTGATAACCTGGTATCAACCCTAACTCTTAGAACAGTGCCTGGCACATAGTAAGTGCTTAACAAATACCATCATCATCATATTATCCTTTGGATAATACTGTTTTTTCTTCTTTTTTTATGGTGCTTGTTAAGCACTTACTATGGTCCAGGCACTGTACTGAGCACTGCAGTAGATACAAAGTGATTAGGTTGGACACAGTCCATGTCCTACACGGGACTCCCAGTCTTAATTCCCCTTTTACAGATGAGGTAACTGAAGCACAGAGAAGTTAAGTGACTTGCCCAGGGTCACCAAGCAGACAAGTGGCGTAATTGGGATTAGAACCCAGGACCTTCTGACTCCCTGGTCCATGCTCTATCCACTAGGCCCCGCTGTTTCTCTCCATAATAATAATAATAATAGTAATAATAATTATAATAATTGTGGTATTTGTTAACAAGGTGGTAACAAATATATTTGATGGTTTGAGCAGTCAGAATTTCCTTGTTTTATTTTACATTTGTCACTTAGCGAAGCCATTTAATTCCTCCAGGTCTCCGTTTCCTAAAAGGCAATGGGGTTACCACAGCCCATAGGGCTGTTTTGAGGATAATAG
Organism: Ornithorhynchus anatinus; assembly: GCF_004115215.2. Classification (NCBI taxonomy): domain Eukaryota; kingdom Metazoa; phylum Chordata; class Mammalia; order Monotremata; family Ornithorhynchidae; genus Ornithorhynchus; species Ornithorhynchus anatinus. The sequence continues at coordinate 56,941,070 of NC_041749.1, forward strand.
TTGCCACCTGAAAGGAAAGGTGTTTTTTTTAATGTAATTTTATTTCTTACCACACTGACAGGATAGTATCTTTACATCAGTGCAGCAGTTTCCTCAAAAAATCAGTGATAACTTAAATCTCATAAGGCATGATGTCAATTGTATCCTTACTCAAAAAGCTGCAGGTGACTCAGTGAAGAAAAGAGTGAATGATCTTTATTCTGTAATTGGCTTTTATTAGCTTTCATTCATCCAACAATCTCTCATGCTTATCCACTCTCTTCTCCCACTACACTCCATCTCACTCTCTTCATTCCTCTCAAGGTAATGTATTCATCGTGCCTAATTTCTGTCTTTCCTGCCACTGACTTTTTGCTCACACCTTACTTCCTGCCTGGAACTCTCTCCCTTTATATCTGTGAGATCGCAGCTCTCCCCATTTTCAAAGCTCTTCTGAGATCACATCTCCTCCATAAAGCCTCCCCCGAAAAAAAGAGTTTTTCTTTTAGAGGATAAAAGTAATAGTATTGGCTCTAGGAAGGTATTTTTTTTCCATTTTGAAGACTGGTAGAAATATGACAATATCAGAGGAACGCAAATCACATTTTCATAGGTAAGTGTTAAAATCTGACCAATATTTGGTACACAAAGAATTCATTTGTGTGGTGTTTCTCATCTCATCTAAACACCATAGATCTTTAATAAAAGTGAATGCACTTTTTAGTTGATTCTTTCTGTACATGCACTTTTAGTTTTAAGGGGTATCTTAGTATTGCTAGTCAACTCTACTTAGAGAAAAGTGGAGATCAAAATTCATTTGCTCGGATCAGGAATTTTGTATTGCATATGTTCTGTTTTAGTTTAATTCAGCCATGGGTCAACCATTTTTAAGAGTCTTAAAATAATCCTTATAAAGTGGGATTTTGAATCAACCACTTAGGGGGCATGTCATATGATGCATGGTGTAGTGGATAGAGCACGGGCCTGGGTTCTAATCTCGGCTGCGCCACTTGTCTGCTGTGGGACCTTGGGAAAGTCACTTCACTTCTCTGTGCTTCTGTTACCTCATCAGTAAAGTGGTGATTGAGACTGTGAGCCCTACGTGGGACAGGAACTGTGTCAAATCCAATTTGTTTGTATCCATTCCAATGCTTAGTACAGTGACTGGCACAAAGTAAGCATTTAACACATACCACAATTATTACATTAAATCCACAAATCAAAAAAGGTAAGATTATCTTTTAAAAATAAATAATCAGATGAGCTTTCATGTGAATTAATAATGTGGAGTGGAACAACTATTCAAAAGTGTATGATCCATCATTTCTTGAGGTCAAGATTAAGTCCAGGATTTTACCTTTTTAAATTTGAGCACATGCTAAAATAGCTCCAAAGACTGTAAATGAAGGAGAAGAAATCTTCCAGTTCATTAACAACAAAGCCACCATATCTCATAAGAACTGTATTCAGTTAAACATGAATAAATAAATTGACAGCTTACTGTTATTAGAGCTGAAGGAAAGGCTACTGTTTAGATAATGAGTTACCTGATATAGGTGGGTAATTAATTTCCCTTATTTCAGGTATAAAGATGGTTTAAATCCCTTATGGCCATTTGAAGAGTATCTCTTGTTCCCCGTGTTTTGTGGTTATATGGATGGCTCCATATTGCAGATTAGAACATGCTATTAAACTCACCAGAGAATAATAGTAACTGGCTTACTAATCATGAAGGCCTAATTTTTGTCTTCCACTCCTGGGTTTGAAATCCTGTTGTGATGTTTGAATAACTACAGTGAATGGATTTCCAGTGGGAGGATGAGTGTGGATGGTAATTTAAATGAAATCTGATTAAAATAGTAGAATTCAAGTAGATTCTACATAAAAGTGGGAAATATTGAAGAACCCTCAGGGTCATTGCTGTGCTTTGCAAGGCCCTGCCCCTAACCTCTGCTGAGTCATAAATGCTTCACTCCATTCATCTTCCCTCCCAAGCCCGGTTCTCTTCCCTATCACCGTGGATGGCACGACCATCCTTCCTGTCTCTCAGGCCCGCAGTCTCGGTGTCATCCTTGACTCATCTCTCTCGTTCACCCCACACATCCTATCCATTACCAAGACCTGCCAGTTTCACCTTTACAATATCACCAAGATCTGCCCTTTCCTCTCCACCCAAATGGCTACCTTACTGCTACAGGCTCTTGTTATATCCCGGCTAGACTACTGTGTCAGCCTTCTCTCTCATCTCCCTTCCTCCTCTCTCGCCCCGCTCCAGTCTATTCTTCACTCCGCTGCCCGGCTCATCTTCCTGCAGAAACGATCTGGGCATGTCACTCCCCTCCTTAAACACCTCCAGTGGTTGCCTATCAACCTCCGCTCCAAACAAAAACTCCTCACTCTAGGCTTCAAGGCTCTCCATCACCTTGCCCCTTCCTACCTCTCCTCCCTTCTCTCTTTCTACTGCCCACCCCGCATGCTCAGCTCCTCTGCCGCCCACCTCCTCCCCGTCCCTCGGTCTCGCCTATCCCGCCGTCGACCCCTGGGCCACGTCCTCCCGCTGTCCTGGAATACCCTCCCTCCTCACCTCCGCCAAACTAATTCTCTTCCCCTCTTCAAAACCCTCTTAAAACTCACCTCCTCCAAGAGGCCTTCCCAGACTGAGCTCCCCTTCTCCCTCTACTCCCTCTACCGCCCCCCCTTCACCTCTCCGCAGATTAACCCTCTTTTCCCTCCATTTCTCTCTGCTCCTCCCCCCTACCTTCCCATCCCCTCAGCACTGTACTCGTCTGCTCAACTGTATATATTTTCATTACCCTATTTATTTTGTTAATGAAGTGTACATCACGTTGATTCTATTTAGTTGCCATTGTTTTTACGAGATGTTCTTCCCCTTGACTCTGTTTATTGCCATTGTTCTTGTCTGTCCGTCTCCCCCGATTAGACTGTAAGCCCGTCAAAGGGCAGGGACTGTCTCTATCTGTTGCCGACTTGTTCATTCCAAGCACTTAGTACAGTGCTCTGCACATAGTAAGCGCTCAATAAATACTATTGAATGAATTCTAGAGCGCTTCACCAACTGCATGGCTATAGATGAAGTGTGGCTTCGACCCCTCTGTACTTCGAACTAACCCAATGAGTGTGGGTATCATGGGGTGGGGTATGGACTGACAGTTGGTTAAGGGGCCAGAGGAGCTCACAAGGCTTTGATGCTATGTTCCCTTCACTTCTCACTGGTGCGAAACCAGGGACAAAGACCCTACTCTCCCTTCCCTTCCACTGTTTATCTGGTTTTATTCTGGGCAGCCCATTTATCAGCTGATCTGTCCCCTGTTTGGTATTGATATGGAATTTTTATTTTAAGTGCACAGCCTCTTCTTCTGCCTTGGCTCCCTCCACTGAATTCTGTGGCTTGAAAACTGCACCCGTGTTCAGAAGGCCCCAGGAGAGGGACACAGAAGCACCCCCTAGAGAAATTTTCTAGGTTTGGGTAGTCTAGTGAAGACTTCTGCAAAATACTACTTATAATGTATAACCCAGGCAATGTCATGTGTCTTTCGGTGTCAAGTATCCGCAAAGGCTGTTAATGGCCCTCCTGCTCTACCACTGGCCACAGTGGATCCCCACAAGTGTGAGCTTGGTGGGTTTTCAGAACCTCCCTTCCTATGATTTTAGGTGCATCTTTGGATTTAATACAAAATAGTCTTCTAATCCTGAGACCTGTGTCAAATCCAATCTTGACTGGAAGCTCATCGTAGGCAAGGAATGTCTCTACCAACTCTGTTATATTGTATTCTCCCAGGCGTGTAATACAGTGCTCTGCCTACAGTAAGCAATCAATAAACGTGATTTGTAGGTTGATTTTGCATTTCAAACCACCCTTCATTCAGTAATGAAAATTTTGATAGGTTTACGTAAGCTCCAGGACCCAGAATGGAGGTAAGTATAAGTAATAGACTGTCTGTAGTAACTTCCCCTCTTTTCACCATTGTATGCTCATTCACACATTCATAAATTATGTAGGACTCTATATCATTTCTCTGAGCAGTGATCTAGTGAGGTTCATTTTGGTAGTCGTAAGGAATCCTGATTTGAATATTCATCACAAAGTATCAAAACGTAGGGCAGTTTCCAAGGCCTTTTCTATACAGACAGTGAGGGCATTTCGTAGAGCTAAAATAGACTTTCTTAGTTTCTTGTAGACATGCATCAATGGATAGGGCAAGAATTGGGAGCACAGTACAGGGAGTACTGTGGCAGTCTTGTAGAGACTCACAAGAGATGGCAGGAGAAATGTGTTGGGGTAAGGGTGGCAGTGAAGACAGTGAAAGTAATACTAATAGTAATAATTATGGTACTTGTTAAGCACTTACTATGTGCCAGGCAATGTTCTAAGCACTGGGGTAGATACTAGATAATTAGATTGGACACAGTCCCTGTCCCACTCGGGGCTCACATTCTTAATTCCCATTTTACAGATGAGGAACTGAGGCCCAGAGAAGTGAAGTGACTAGCCCAAGGTCATACAGCAGACAGGTGGCAGAGCCAGGATTAGAACTCAAAGCGTTCTGATTCCCAGGCCTGTGCTCTGTCCACTATGCCAAGCTGATTTTCAGTACTCTCAGTACTCTCCCAAGCACTTAGTACAGTGCTCTGCACATAGTAAATGCTCGATAAATATGATTGATTGAGAGGGGAGTGCATTCCTGATGATTCTGCCAGTTGAGCAATCTTGTACTGCTCCTGTTTTGCTATCTTTTCAACTTAAGATGGTGAGGCATCCCATTTTAGGTGAGGTGGCCTTGAAATTTCAGTGTCTGTACCACTTCTGTCTATGTAGGTCCAAGGCTGCTTGATCTAGACATATGAGTTGAGGAGTGAAAACTCCAGAAACGCAAGTCCCAGGCTCCCAGTTCTGAGGCCATGGGCCCAGCAGCTCCAGGCGAGACACAGAACAGCCCAGGACATTCATTCATTCATTTAATCATATTTATTGAGTGCTTACTGTGTGCAGAGCACCGTACTAAGCTCTTGGGAGAATACGCTACAACAATAAACAGACACATCCCCCACCCACAACAGGTTTACAGCCTAGGGTGATTTGGGCCACAGTAAATGCTCGATAAATATGATTGAATGAATGGATGGATGGATGCATGGATGGATAGATTGATGAATGAATCTTCTGTGCTGTTCTGGGGAGAGAGGGCAGTGGAGCCAGAGGAAAAACTCTCCAACTTCCTTTACCATTTCCACTTGTGCTGCTTTTGCCTGGAAGCCCCAGAAGAAACCCAGCCTAGGAAGGACCAGATCCCCCAAGACAGCACAAGTGGAAATGGTAAAGGAAGTGGGGGAGTTTTTCCTTTGGCCCATTGCCTCACTCTTCTTTCCCTAACTTTTTGCCTTTTCTCCCTCTCTCTGTCTCCCCACAGCACCTATGTACATGTCTGTAATGTATTTGTTTATATTAATGTCTGTCTCCCCCTCTAGAGTGTTAGCTTGTTGTGGGCAGGGAATGTGTGTGTTACATTGTTGTACTCTCCCAAGCACTTAGTACAATGCTCTGCACACAGTAAGTGCTCAATAAATATGATTGACTGACTGACTGACTGACTGACTGACATTCCTTGCCCCCTTTGCCACTTTACCCTTTTCCTCCCTTTCATCTTTGTTCCTCTCTCCCCTTTTTTCCCCTTTGCCATCTGTCCCCTTTTCTCCCCTCTCCCTCCCAACTCCACCCCAGACCTGTCTCCGTTCCTCTTAATGTACCAGAAAAAGGCATGTTGCAGGGAGGGGGCGGTGGGCGGGGGAACAGGGGTGCCCCAGGAAAGTTGATACCTAAGCTAGCAAGGGCCTGCTTCAAATAGAGAATAAGATTGGAATCATGTTGGCTTCTCCCTCTGATCCCTATAACTGGTTATAAACATCTTAAAGAAGGAGAATCAGACTGTCACCTAGATTTTAATAATAATAATTGTGGTACTTATTAAGTGCATACTATGTGTACTAGGTGCTGGGGGACATACGAGATAATCAGGTTCCACAAAGGGCTCACAGTCTGAGAAGGTGGGGGAACAGGTATTGAATACCCCATTTTACAGATGAGGTAATATAGGCGCAAGAAGTTAAGCAAGTTGCCCAAGGTCACACAGCAGACAAGTGGCAGAACTGGGATTAGATCCCAGGTGGTCTGACTCCCAGGCCCGTGCTCTTTCCACTAGGTCACGCTGCTTTTAACAACATTTTTTTTCATGTTTGTAGTAGAAATATTACTATCCTAATGTAATTGAGGGTGAATAACTTGGTCAGGAACCAGAGAGAGCTTTGAAAAGCTTTCTTTTCCATGATTTATTCCTGTTTTGGGGTGCCCCATCACCCTGGTCACTTTTTACTTTTGGACAAGAACATCTCTTTTTCCGCTCCTCTTATTTCCATCTTGGTCTTCCTCCTCTATTTAAGTCTTTGAGACTGATGCAGGATCTGTCTAGGGTATAGGAATATATGGCATATGGGGTCCATTTAAGGGGAATTTAACTTTCATTTTATTTTATGAATGGTTATGATACTGACTTGGGGGTATGAAGCTCTTCCTCACTCGTTTGCTCTAATATGCTTGACTGGAATCATTTGTGATCATAAGCTTTGTTGTCATTACTTATCTGAATAATCAAATTTATAAGCAACATGGAATACTGAAAATAAAGTAAATCAGGCAGCTTTCTGAGATTCAGCAGTAGCATGAACTTAAATAGTCAAAGCATTTATTTGTTTTCTCCAAAGATGTGCTAAGTGATTTTATAGTTTGAGTGGAACAGCATTATTGCTCTTAGCTCTGCATGCATTAAATAAATTTGTTCTCTTAACTCAAGTGTTAAGTGTGTATTATGAAACCTCAAGACCAATCTTAGTAGTAGGCAATATGCAAATATTTTTAAAATTATGTAATTAAGTAGGATTTGGACTGCAAGGTCTACTAATATGATTTATTAATTGAATAGTCTCATATAACTTTATTTATTTAAGTCTATTCAGAAAGGGCCTGTGTCCCTTGTAGAGATAGGAACTTCTGTGGCTGTCAGGGAAGGTTCAGGGGTCCTCTATAAGGAATCTTTAGCACCTAATTAAATATTAACCAAGAAGATGGGATTTGCTCTTTCTGACTCCGAAACTCTGTTTTAACATCTAAGCCTGGTGATAAAAAATTAGCTGTGTTGAATAATTTGGAATATACTCTATCACGAAATTATTTTTTAATGAATCATACTAAAACGTTCCCTTTTAATTGTGCCAGAATATAGTGCTGTATGAAGTATGTAAATAAAAATGCCCAATTAATTTAATGTTAGCTAGATCTTGCTGTGGCTAAAGCCACACTGTATCTGTTTCCTTAAAATGTCATTTTATAGGTATTGTGGTTTCTGAGCAGCAGCTGTGATTGAAAAGTATGTAAACTAAGCTGTTCTTGCTCATATTTTTTATATTCTGATGTCAAACCAGAAGGCTGCTTTAAATTTATTTTTCATTGTGCACTGGTTCTAGCTCTCTTTCTCTTCTACTCTAAAGTGCTTAATAGCTAACTGTAGAAAAAGTTCAAAAACAGTTCTCTGTGAATATTGTGTATTGGGAAAGAAGTGTTACTTTAATTTACAAAGAGGGCTGTCATGCATGCAATTTTTGATTTAGAAGGTAAAATAATAAGTTATAATGTATATAGTAATGCAAAAGACAAGAAGCAGGGTGGCCTAGTAGAAAGAACACAGGCCTGGGAGTTAGACGACCTGGATTCTAAGTCCAGCTCTGCCACTTGCCTGCTGTGTAACCTTGGGCAATTCACTTAACTTCTCTGTGCTTCAGGTCCCTCATCTGTAAAGTGGGGATTAAGTACCTTATTTCCCCCTCCTACTTAGGGTATGAGTCCCCTGTGATACAGGGTCTGTGTCTGACTGGATTATCTTGTCTCTACTCCAGCTCTTAGTACACTGCTCAGCATGCAGTAAGTACTTACCAAATATAATAAGTATAATAACTTTCAGATATGCAAATATCTTTCCTCAAAAGACAGTATTTTGGGTTGTTGTTAGGTGTACTTTTGTTTTTATCTTGAGCATTTCAAAATGATTTAAAAGAAAAAGTCAGGGTTTTTTGTGGCCTTATGACCAGACGTTTTAAGATTTTATACAGCCCTTGATTTTTACAGTGCTTTTTGAAAACTTTGAATATGTAAATAGGAAGTTTTACCCATTTTTGAGGGTGGAATGATAGTATGGAGGATATAATAAGCAATTATTGTAAATTCTAGGCTAAGTACAATTTGACAACATATTTTGCCCATTTTCCCCAAAGCTCAGGAGTCTCTCTTCCAGATTTATCCCATTATAGTAATTGCTGTGTTTAATCTGGGGAGGATAATTCAGGCTGTGTATCCCCACAACAGATTCCTTTGACTCACTATATTAACAAATTTCAGTTTTACAGGACTTGGTTTTGATGCTGTAGCTTTAGGTGTCAGAGTTGCACTTACTGGTTGCTTGTGGATGTGGGAATTTGAACTCAGGTCATTCAACAGAAAAAGAGCTCTCCCTTAAGGACTATACTCGGTGATCTACAGCAACCATTTAGCTCTTTATTTCTTCATTACTTGGCCAGAACCTGCTTTCTTTCTTAGAGACAATCATTTTCTAGAAGTAGAGGTGAGAACTTTTCTCCTTTAGAAATGACCTCCTTTGTTTTTCAACATCAACCTATGAGTTTGTTTTTAAGAATGGTGCAGACTGTAACTTCCTTGTGGGCAGGGGCTGTGTCTTTTCTGTGTTCAGCAAAGTCTCCACTGTGTTTGTTCAGTGCCCTAAACACCTTCACCAGTGTCTTGCATAGGAGAATCTTGTGAAGGGCAAGGAGGGCGGCTTAGCAATTAAATTTAAACCTGGTTTATATAAAGGGACTCATTTCTGTTTGGAAAACATGAGCCTCTTTTTACATGGACCAGGTGTGTATTAGTTCACCAAACTTACTTAGCCCTATTCCTCCTTGTAATTCTTCAGAGGCAGTAGTTCAGCCAAGTTAAAGAAATGTGGTATTAAAGGCGACCTGAAATGCATTTAAAAGATAAACACAGTATGTAAGATCCCAAATCAGTAATAATAATAATAATAATAATGTTGGTATTTGTTAAGCGCTTACTATGTGCCGAGCACTGTTCTAAGCGCTGGGGTAGACATAGGGGAATCGGGTTGTCCCATGTGGGGCTCACAATCTTAATCCCCATTTTACAGATGAGGGAACTGAGGCACAGAGAAGTTAAGTGACTTGCCCACAGTCACACAGCCGACAAGTGGCAGAGCTGGGATTCGAACTCATGAGCCCTGACTCCAAAGCCCATGCTCTTTCCACTGAGCCACGCTGCTTCTCCGTAGTGTGTTCTCAGTAGCAGAATGTGTGCACAGACTAGAAGGTTACAAGACCTTAGAGAAGCACCGTGGCCTAGTGGATAGAGCACAGGCCTGGGAGTCAGAAGGACCTGGGTTTTAATCCTGGCTCTGCCACTTTATGCCTTGTGACTTTGGGAAAGTCATTTCACTTCTCTGGACCTCGGTTCCCTCATCTGTAAAATGGGGATTAAGACTGTGAGCCCCATGTAGTACATGGACCGGGTCCAAGCTGATTGTCTTGCATTGACCTTAGGGCTTAGTTCAGTGCCTGGTACATAGTTGAGCACTTAACAAATGCCATATACAAAAAGAAATTTATTTCCATACTAATAAGTGAGAGACTAGATCCTGCTTTTGAATACCTACTTGGAATCCTAAAATTATCCCATTGCAATTATTGGCAGGCCTAAGGAGTCCAAAGTAAACTATGACTGAAAAACCTAAGGAACTAATGATGTGCCATCAACTGAGGTAGATGAAACCAAAATCACAAATCCTAGTTCCTGCAGCTGAAATAAAGAATTTCATGTTGTGTTCGGGTAACAATAATCTCTCGAGAGGCTTAAAACTGGGAATTATTATCAAATAGAGGAAGCAGCAAGGCCTAGCAGAAGCAGCATGACTTAGTGGGTAGAACATGGGCCTGGGAGTCAGAAGGACCTGGGTTCTAATACCAGCTCCACCACTTGTCTGCTGGATGACCTTGGGCAAGATACCTAATGTCTCTGTTCCTCAGTGACCTCATCTGTAAAATGGGGATTAAGACTGTGAGTCCCATAAAAGAGACAGGGACTGTGTCCAACCTGATTAGCTTGTAACTACTCCAGTGCTTAGAACAGTGCTTGACACATAGTAAGTGCTTAACAAATACCATAATCATTATTATTTATACCCATAGTATTAGTGGAAGATAGCAAAGGGTCAGGTATTAATATTTGCTTTTGAGATATGGCAGCAGGAGATGAAAATGACTTGGACAATGTTACTGGGTTAGCAGTAAAGCAAGTGGCAGAAATAAAGGGTGGGTTGATAGGACAGTGAAGGAACATGGCATAGAAATCAACCCGTCAATCAAGCCAGTGGTATTCATTGAGCAGTTACCAGGTGCAGAATAGTGTACTGTTTGGGAAAGCACAATAGAGTTGATAGGTATGATCCCTGCATGCCCTCGTTGAACTAACAAGGAAGGGCCTAGAACAACTTTAACCTTTTCTGTCTGTGACCCATGCATGGCAATAATAATAATACTTAAGTCCTTACTATGTGCCAAGCACTGTTCTAAGCACTGGGGCAGATACAAGTTAATCAGGTTGGACACAATCCCTGTCGCAAATGGGGCTCATACTCTAAATCTCCATTTTACAAATGAGGTAACCGAGTCCCAGAGAAGTGAAGTGACTTGCCCAAGGTCACAGACCAGACATGTGGCAGAGCGGGGATTAGATTAGAACTCCTACAACATTTATTTCATCAGTCATCTTTCTTATCTCCCTCCACTCCCCCCCCCCCCCCCCCCACTGTTAGCCCACACTCTGGGCTCTGAAAATACCTCAGAGAGCAGGGGGTTCTAGGGTAGTTTTAGTCTTGGGAAGGCTTTTAGCTTGTGGCCAGAAAATGTGCCTGTTGTGCTGCTGTATTGTACTCTCCCAAATGCTTAGTGCAGTGCCCTGCACACAGTGAGCACACAATAAATGCGATTGACTGACTGCTGACTGCCTGCCTGACTAACTGCTAAAACCATTGTCACCTTGGGCTACCCCACTGCAGCAGCCAAGTAGCCAGACAGCTCTGTAAGGAGCAAGCTCTTGCCACATCTCTAGATGGGCTCCACTACCAAAACTCCCAACATGAAGGCCTTAAATTCTTAATCTGTAGGCCTGGGCAATTTCCAAGCTGCACCACAAAAATTCTTCATGCCCGGGGGTCATCCTCCCTCCTTTGGGGGGATGGAGGGGTGGCCGGTACTGTGCCCTCCCCACAGTCTAAAGCCTAGGGCAGTGTTTGGGCTGCTCCAGGAGAAGGGATTAGAAAAAAAGAAGAAAGGAAAAGCACCAAGATAAGTGTTACCAGAATTGTTCGGCTTTGCTTTGGGTTATTCGAATGGTCGATTATTCCTGTGGGTGTGTTCACAAGCATCCTGGCACATGGTTCCCGGTTTCAATTAAGCGGGAAACAGTGGACTCTGAGAGATTTTTATTTTTAGATAAATCATTTGTTTGTCAGGCATATGGTATCTTCCAGGTGCAATGATTTTATTAATGAGAGCTCTGCTGTCTGCCTCTTTGAGTAAATCTGCCAGGAATAAAGCATGGAGGTAGCTTTCAGATTAGCTCAAAGCTACCCAGAGGAACATCTAAAATGACCTCAGTGGACTGCTTCTACCGAGTAACATAGAAGAAAATGAATTGAGGGGAATGGAACGGTGTGGCTCTATGTAACTTGGTGCCTTGTGGTTTATGATCAGAAAATGAATGGCACCAAATCGAAGAGTAGGAGTTAATGTGAATCTCTTGCGGACTGCTTAAAGCTGCCCAGAAAGAGCTCCACTTCAGCTGCCTGCATTTGTAAGATGCCAAGGAGCCAGATGTGGCCACTCCAAGAATATCTTTAATAGCTTGTCATCTGGCTCCAGCTGTGCTAACCTATGCCTGCCTGGTAAGCAGCCATGTGTTGTGTCTGCCAACTGGTGGCCAGATACTAGAACAGACTTAAACAATTAGCGGAGTTCCCCCATCCGGTGGCTGGATTTGCTGCGTGTGTCCTACAGATTACCATAGTGGAAACTCAAAGCCAGGAACCTTTGTGGACCATGGTAGATGGTCCAAGAGGGAAACAAGAGGGAAAATTCCTACGTGCAAAATTTGCCCCGTTCAGTGGTGACCATGGGTAGGATCTGCTACTGGTTGGGAAGTAGCAATATGGTGACAGAGAGCCACTTTTCACAGGGACCACATCCCAACACCATTTTAAGCATGACCTGATTTTCTTGTATCTACCCCAGCACTTAGTACAGTGCTTGGCACAGAGTAAGCAGTTAACACGTTTATTATTAATATTATCATTATTGTTATCATGACATCTTGGAAATACAGAAAATCAAGAAAATGTGCCTGGCATTGTCTTTTTCAAATTTGATTTCAGTGGAATTATCTTCTAGAAATGATCATTATGGTTATAATGCCCCTTTGCAAAAGAAAATGGGTTGGTGAAAGCGGAAATCTCTTCTTCAGAAAGAGCTCCTCTCCTTAAAATACACACTGTCCAGAGATTCCTCCTAGCATATACCAAAAAGGAAAGTATGGTTCAGCCCACCAGGATATGAAATGTTTTGATAGTGAAGTTTCTAGTTTAGCTTATCAGGCCCCCCACCTATACCGGAAAACATTGATTTTTTGTGGTTAGAGCCAGCTAGCCAGTGAATTTTCTTTGAAAGGTGGCTGTTTAAAATTGGTGTGGTTACTTTGGTTCATAAATGAATATATGTGTGTATATATATATATATATATATATGTATATATATATATATATATATATATATAATTGCCCCTTACCTTTATTTCCTTGTCATCCTTTCAAAATCCTCCAAAACAAAACCAAGGAAATTAAGGGGCTTAATAAAAATCGGGGAAACTTTTTCTCTCATGTTGTTAATCACTTGCAGCTATTCTCATACTATAATACAAAAAAAAAAAGGAAGAGCATAAGGTTTTGACTGGTACTTATCCTAGTACTGAACATGATATGTCAATATGAGAGTACCTTTACCACAGTGAAATTCTTAGTGGTTTTCAAAGAACTCACATTGTGAAAAAGAAGAAAAACAGAAGTAATAGCTCAGTGGAAAAATTTTTTTAACAATTTGATTAATATGCAAAAAGCAGCTTCTGCATTTGCAACCTAAATACATTTTGTGAATGTGTTGGGCAGGAAACATAAGTGATGCCATTTAGTTTTGTAGCATTGGTGTGGGTTGGTTAAGGGGGTGGGGGATAAAATTTGGGGATTGATAAAGCATGAGTAGAGCCAGATGGTTGCATTAGACATCTTTTGTGTTCTTGTTTGCTTCTTAGAGCAGTTGCAGAATTTTGCCCTTGGCAAAATTTTCTTTAGGCTTGTGTGTTCTGCTCTGAATTTACTTCTGACAAAGTACACTCAAACTAAAGCTTTACATTTTTCTTGTTTTCCTTATGTTGTAAACTTGTGAAGTCAACAGTGTTTTGTTCATGAAAGTATTTTCAAAATGTTAAATGTTAGTAAATAGTGGTGGGATCTGATTTTTTTTCAACATTCTGATTAAACCCATATTTTTCCTAACATTTTCAGAAATAACCTTGAGAAATAGTAAATGGAATTAAAAATAAAATAGAGAAGTTGGGCATGACTATTCTAATACTGAAAAGTCTTATCCGATTAATGAGCTAACTATTTCCATTACTTATTGTAAGTTTTAAGATTGTGGTTTACCTGTTGCATGTTATCAAAAACACATTCTTTGTGGTATTTAGGCTGAGTGGGAGAAGGCTATGATAGGTAGGTGGTTTTTGACTGGATGTTTATTTGTCATTTGTTGGAACTTCTTATCACTGGAACCACTAAAATTTACATTTATTTCCCACTGAAAGCAAATTATGCTTTGTTTCTCTCCAAAAGGAGGAGTTATTTAAAGAGAGTTTTAGTACTTATCTAAAAGGGCAGTATATTCATGAATGCATTTTGTGATGAGATGTTTTAAAATTGAGTGGTTTTTTATTATCGTGGAATGGATCAGAATAATTGTAAATGTACTTTTTATAGTCCAAATTTCTGCTTTTTTTCCTTCTCACAAGCCAGTTGCTCTCACAAATGATTAGTATTTGGGAGATATAGTTCCTTCTCCTGTTTTTCACAGAGTTCCCAGTTTTATTTAGAGTCAGCAGCACTTGACCAGAAAACAGAAAACTTACAGTTCTAACCTTATTGAAATCTCTTTGACCGTTTTAGTCACAAGTCTAAAGCAACCACTTCTAATAATGATGCCATTGTACTCATCATATCTGATCAGTTCTTGAAATGTTTTAGTAAGTCTATCTTACAACATTATAAGAAGATAATCAGCTGCCTTAGAAGGTCCCCATCTGGAGTATAGAGTTCTTTTACTGAAAGATGTTTTGCCTTTTTGAGATAGCTCTCGCATTTCATCATCTGTTATGCAGCGATGAAGTGCATATGAAAAGTCAGTGACTCTGAATCCATCTGTTGTTATTATTTTCTACTGATAATTGGCTTGAACAATGAAATGACTGTGTCTGTAGCCTTTGAAACTGTACACCCTGTTTATTTTCTGGAGGTCTTACTTCACTCCCCCCAGATTTTGCTTCGTTTTCTCTCTAGCTTACAGCTAGTAAGGCTTACTTGATGATGACATTGTTGATTCTATACATCAGTATTTGTCATTCAGCATCGAAAGCTTTCCTACAGATTTTTGTCAAGGTACTATATGGCCTGTTTTCTTTAGAATACTGATTTTTTTTCAGCAGGAAGCCTGACCCACCCAGAATGCACAGATACTTTAGCCGTAATGTAGATTTATTTCACTTTTCTTATTAAAATATTAATTTAGAATACAGAATATAATACCTATGGAATTAGATACTACCCATAATTGTATAATATATTCAGTTGCATCCAGTTTTGCAAGATACAGGGCATTAATATTGGATTCCACTAACAGCAGTTCCATTAGCTTGCTCAACCAGTATGAGATATATATGAGCAGGGAGGCAGAACTACCAGCCAGAACTGCCAAAACAGTCATTAGAAGCTCCATTGGGATGGACAAAGCCTTTTTCATGGTGATATACTGATTAAATTTTGTTCTATGGTTTATTTGCATCAAGGTTAGATCACTATCATCTTTGTGAATAGTATTATCTAACACCTTATTTAGAAGGTTATTTCAAGGCAAAAATGGTGGCCAATATAGGAGTTCTAAAATTTCTGATAAGAACCATACCTAGATGATTTATGTTTGGGGCTTTCCAGCTCCATTTTAGCTAGCTTTTCCACGATCTACCCATATCGTGGCCTGGGTTGGGTCTTTTTTTTTTTTAAGATCCGTAGAAATTTTTTTCTTCCCATCTTTTTAGAGAATAGTAAGGTGTCATTAGTAAAACCATTGTCCCAAAACATATGGGTAATAAGCTTGAGTCCTTCACCAAACCATCTGTATGGGATGACTATGAGCTAGTATGCAATATGTCTTGAAGTCCATATCATCTTAAAAAAAAAAGCATAATGAAGTGTGGAAAGTAGTACTTCCCAAACTGAACATTAGGAAAGGACCAATGAATATAATCTTATGTTTCAGTCACAATCATTTAATACTAGAAAGTTATTAAAAATAATTCAGTTACTTAAATCAACATATAGCTGGAACTTACAATAAGAGGTCAGTGTGAATTGACTCAGAGTTAGGTGAGGACATAAAGTTAGGTGAGGACTTCTGAGTGAATTCCAATTTCCTTCAACTTTTTCTTCATCATCATTGTATTCCTGGGTTTTAAGGATGAATGAAATTGAGGCATATTGTACTATCTTTAGAAATAGAGAAGACTGTTGATCAGAATTAAGTTAATTGAAATGGCAAATGCATAGGCATAAATGGTCATGGTGATGTGACATTTAGGACATATTTTTGGAAAACATGTAGAATCACTTTTCCCAAGTAACTAATGAATTAAAGGCTATTAAAGTAGGAGTAGGAGATTTACATTTGTTATGTATTCTGTGTTGGTCTAAGAAATGTAACTCAGTTTTTTATTAATAAGCTTCAACTGTAAAAATTGAAATGAAGGGAGACCTCTGATTTTTCTTTTATTGTAAGTGAACAATGATCATTGTTCTAACAGGACTTAAGCAAAAAGAGCTTAATTGTAAACATACCACAATGTAGATCACAAATTAATATTTAGTGTAATTCCTGCTTAGAGTCAATGCTGACCATAGTGGAGCTTACTGTTGTGAGTGTGATTCGTAAAATAGTAATTAATGTCATTCATTTAAATTGTCTTATGATTCCGTAGAATATAGCAGCCTTCTCTTTTAGTTAGTATTCCCCGAAACAGGCTGTATAGCTTGTCAGAGACTGGGACAGGTAGAATGCACAGCAGGCGTCTGATTTGAGCCAGTTACTCATTTGCTGAGTGTTTGTGTTTATGCAAAGGGGCCTCTTCCTGCATATTTAATCTAGAGTAAGGCAGTGGCTTTTGTTGTGTTTAGACCACATACCTTCAGTCCTCCTTACACTGCAGCCAGTGTTGAAGCACAGAGAGCCTGGAGAGTCAAAGTGCTTTAGTGTTTTCAAACTCTCAACTTTCTGCAATTGTTTGGGAATTACTCCACCGCACAGAGCTTTGCTTCTCCACATTAATGGGTAAGTTTGTACAACATCAGATAGAATACTTTTGTTTCATTTGACAAATGAACAAAACTGTTTTCATAGAATTGAGTGCTCTAACCTTCTGAAACCGTTCTTGGTCAGTGAAGGTAGCTTTGTACAAAATTAGATTATGAATTCAAGTACAGGTGCTTCTAGACTATGCTTCAGTATATACGGCTAAATTCTGTATTGCAAAAGATAGGCTCTTAGGGGAGAAAAAATGAGTGAAGCTTTATTATTCTTTGTACTAACAAATCCTGTTTTGTAACTATCCTGAAGATAATGCTTCCATTGTTTGCTAAAAGCTTTCGAACAGTATGCAAGACAGAACTGTAAAAGCAGAAACTCTGGTCTTTATTGTCTCCCAAGCAAGGGTCCTCACCAAAACGACCGTGCTGTAATAGGAAGGTTTTTCTTATGTGGAAATTGAATCGTCTCTTCATTGATATTAATAGCACACTAGAGATGTTAGCCACGATGCACAGAGTACCAGCACTATATAGAGTAGGAAACCTGATATTGGCAGGGAAAAAATGACAGTCCTATTGCTCCTCTGTGTGGGAGACATCCTTCCATGAGAACAGAGTTTGCATAATGGCATCTTAGGTTAACTCTTTGCTATAGGAATTTTAATCTTGAGCTTTTGATTATACCGTCGAAGTGATTTCTGTTGCTTGTTCCTGAACCGGTACTCCATCACACTGTTTAGTTTCTGATTCAGCCTAAACAAGTGAATTTTTCAAAAGACTCTGGAGCATTTATGCAGAGGGGCTTTACGATGTGTGTATACTGATAATACTGTAAGAGTTGTAGAATATTATTTTCGTTTTTCAAAGGGATATCTTGAGAGAATCCCCTAAAATTGAAACAGGTCAGTGTTCCAAGCAGAAGGTATATTTTGCAAAGCTTTAGGAGAAGCTTGGAAGATGGGCACAAGACCCAACATAAGTAGTTTGGGTTACCAATTAACTATTTCCTCCATTTGAGTAACTCATCTCAACAGAAGAGTGTGCTGTTCCACCACATGTTAGAAAGTGTGAGAATTTGAATAAAATTTCATCAACCCTTATTAAAATGTAGGGACTTTGGTCTTCTTGGGTTCAAATCAGCCTTCTGATTTAGAATCATTTATTAACAATGAGACCGCTGAAGGTTTTTAATAACAAAATTACAAATAGCACATCTAGTTGTAAGTATATTACTTTTATACTTGGTTTTTAAGAAAAAAATACTTTTTATAAGGGAAAGTAACTCAAAGCACCTTCTGTGATTAGCGCTATTGTACTCTTAAATTTTGATTGATAGAGGTAATAGTTTTCACTTAAAAATACAGACAGGTACTTTAACTTTCCATGACAATAGCTATTTGCATTTCTTTTATCTTTTTGTTTAACATTTGTGGGGGTTGGGACGGATTTGATTATTAACTCTTATTGCACACTAAGGTAAATGCTAAAACAAAGCTTTTGTTAAAGCTTCAAAGGTAAAACAGCAAATATTGTTTGTAGGTTTCAACATTTAAAGTTTGTTAAGGGATACCTATAAAATATTTTCACATGACCATGACCAAGGGTTTTTACTTCTTTATAAGGTAAGGGAAAGTAATTTGCCAATTGGATGGGCAGCCTTCTTTTTTTTTTTTGTTTCCTGAAAGCCTTAAGCATTTATGTTGCTGGAGTTGCCTGCATCACATGATTTATTTTTATTTAAAATTTGTACTCATTAGGATAGCCTTGTAAAATAGGCGTCTCATTTTGCTGAAGGTCCCAGAGGGTATGAAAATAAAATCAAAATGTTAGTTTAGAAGAATGTGAGGGAAATTAGGACAGATGGTTCAGAAAAAAGGAATGACTGATAACTGTGACAAACAAAAAGGAGAGATGCAACATTTGCAAACGACCAGGAAATACATTATGCCTGAAGTTGTGAATGCTAAAAATTTAATTATCTTTAAAATTGAAAAGTATAATCCACAGGCTGATGAGAGGTCACCCCGTGCATGGACTGTGATAATTTAGTGTTTCCTAGATGTCACTGGGGAAAGGAAACCTTCCTGAATATCTGAGGGATGCTGAGGCCAACACAAAGCTCTTTAGGGTTGGGTGAAGGAGATCTTTTGTTATAACTTCTCAGCAAGCAAACATAGATTCAGACATTAGTATAAAGTGGTTAAAAATATATTGGAAGGTGAAAAATGTGAAATCCCCCAAATTGTTAAGGTTGGTATTAACTAAGTGGCTGTACTATTTAAATAAGGTAAAAATACCCTGAAAAGTTTGTTCTTTTGCACCTTAAAGGAAAATCTTGGATTGCTTAGAAGTTCGAAGGATTTCATAGTTACCGATGCCATATATTTAAAAATTCACCCAGGACTGTCCCTGTTTTATTGAGATTTCTTCCAAGAAAGCCCATCACTGAAGCCCACAGGATTTATAATCGGGTTTAAATTCTGAACTGTAAGATGCAGTTTGAAAATGGTCTATTAGCACTCTTGGCAGTACTTAACGATAGCTTAGAAAGAAAAAAAAGAAATATGATTAGTGCAGCATCCAAAATTTTATGTTCTTTCTCTGCCATGTGATAAGGCATGAACATTAATATCACTTTAATTGGAGAAAAATTTGCATTGTTCTTTGTTCTTGTGTAGTTAAATCACTTGGTCTCATTTTGTTTACCTGCTTCTCTTTCAAAATAGGTAATATCAGTTGGCATTATGAAATTGGGATTCAAATACATTTGTAAATGCTCTAGAATATAGTAGAAATCTGAAATATAATATTTGTTATATGAGGATGACTTGGACTCTGGTACAAGTGAATAGTCATATTTTAGTTATTCCAGATTTAAATTATCTGCAGTATTTGGATTTAAGACCCGTGCTTATAGACTTCAAGTCTCTGTGGCTACAAGCTTTGGGGTCAGATACCTGTGACATCACCTAGGATGATGATATTGCAACAGACAATGGGAAGGATAAATACCATGTAAAAACACTAGGGATATTAATATTTGTGAGCTGTGTTAACAGGACAGTATGTTGTTTATTTTAATGAGTTCTTTGCTTTTTGTTATTTTAATCCATAAGGGGAAAAATAAAAAAGAAACACATTTTTCAGAAACCACTTGCCACTCAGGTGCATTTAGTTGAGAGGAAGGGACCGAAGGGTGAAGGGGAAGGGTGAAAGAGAAGGAGAAAGAAACTTAGGCAGCTTTTGTTTTATCAGAATTTTTTCACAAAAAGCTATTAGTTTATTTCAGATTTGATATTTTGGGGGCAATCAGCCTCCAAATAAATTTCAAATGCAGAAAATTTTAATTACTATAGTTTGAAAAACCTAAAATTGTTTATGGAAAGACAGTTAAAAAGACCTGAAATTGATATTTTCTGCTTCCAAAATGATCAAGTTGCATCTGTTATTGTTATCTTGCATTCAGTTTAGTATGAATAGTGGTGCAAAAAAGCTAACAAAAATCTATTAATTTTTGCTAAGCATTTAAAGAACAAAAGGGGATCATTTAAATATATAGAGTGGGTGCCTTTAGTATTCGGATATATTGCTTCTTTAGCGATACACACTTAGTTTGTTACCTTAAATTTATAGGACTTCGAAATTTACAAGCTGTGAGGTATGGAATGAAAAATTGCTTTATTTCCATTCCTTCTAACCTGTCTAGTAAAAGACTTTGGCTGAATCTATTGGCTAATTTTTATTATTAATACTATTGCCAAATAGTTGTAACAGTTATAAAATGAGTTAAGGACAGAGTAGCACATTATCATGCAGCCTGCTTGCCAAATATAATGCACAGGTAGAGAGGAGTGAACCTAATAGCTATCTCAAAATGCTCTGCAGGTTTGGAGGAAATACAAGAGATGACTTTATTCAAAGCAGGCATTTTCAGCAGTTTTGTTTTTTAAAATTTAATTTTAATATGGTCCACTTGATTCCCAGTTCTGTATGATAGCACATCGAATCTGCATTGCAAAGTACAATACTACAGGTTTGACTGCCAAACATGCAAAAAAGAGACTGCTCAATAGATAAACACAAAAATCAGTTTAAATGTGTGCATTGGATAGCATCTCTAGAAGAAAAAGAAAATAAAATTACTGCTCTGAATTTAGTAGTCTATGGCAAAGTTCACTTGTTTTACATTTAAGATTTGATGTATGGTCTAGGTGAAATTTCTGTTAATGATATTGGGGTCTATTCAGCAGTTGCAATGTGTGTGAATCTCAACCTCAGCACTTACGTACTGAAACATGATGAAAACTATTTTGTGGTTGTGTGCTGTACTTTATTAATAAGAACTGCAGAAGGCAGCCATCATTTCTTTATGCTTTCTCATACAGGACTAATGGTGATTAGAAATGAAAGTTCTCACCACTGGGGAAACCAATCACAGTGACACGCATCAGCAAATAAGGACAACAATGTTCATTTTGAGTTTTTATATAAAAACAGAAAGGCCAATTTCCAGTTTCAAAGCCCCCAGGCTTCCCTCTCTCATTGATGATGAATTTGTTTGAAAATCTCCAGTTTCTTTATTCCCCCGAAATGGGGGGAAAAAAAAAAATCCACTTTTTTTTTTTTTTACATTTTTTGTCCTTTTTAATGGCAAGAAGCTGCACTTGTGCAAATTTCATGAACTGACCCTAGAGATCGAGTTCTCAAATACAGTATTGCACCAAGCAACCATTATTTTTCTTGTTAGCTCTCATAAAGCAAATTTAACTCGCCTCAGTGAGAGTGAGGCTTCCGTTCTCCATTCCACTTACACTGTGAAGTGACAACCATTTATGATATATTCTGTACAAAGTTAAAGCTATTGCATTTCATTTTTTTGAGTAGTGTGTAACAAGATAGGAACATTTAAATAAAATAATCTTATAGTTTCACCATTTTACAATATAGCCATGAGCATTTAGTCAATTGATGTGGAATTAATTCTGAACCCTGTTAGTAATTTGAGTTAGTAACTTGATCTAAATTAATAAACAAATGTTTTTCTTTTCGCTTGTACCATATGTTGATCCCAATTACATGAACAGAAAGTGGCAGATTGTCATTTTTTCTTAAAGGATTACATACTGTTTTGCATAAAAGAGTATACAAGATGCAGAAGTGTATGTGGGAAGAAAACAGGCTCATTTATTCTTTGTGCTTTCAAAAGCTTTATTTCAACTGTGTATTTA
This sequence comes from Ornithorhynchus anatinus, assembly GCF_004115215.2. Classification (NCBI taxonomy): domain Eukaryota; kingdom Metazoa; phylum Chordata; class Mammalia; order Monotremata; family Ornithorhynchidae; genus Ornithorhynchus; species Ornithorhynchus anatinus. Next base: position 56,963,088 of record NC_041749.1, read on the forward strand.
ACGTGTGATCATCACCATTTGTAGATGCTCTATGTAAGTGCTGAATTAAAGCTATGCTAAGAAAAAGCCTAGAATATATCCATAGAACAGAAAATTATTTCTTTAATATTAAGGCTGAAAAATCAATCACATTCACTGAGCACTTTATGCAGAACACTGTACTAAACACTTGGGAGAGTGTACAATATAGCAGAGTTCATAGACACATTCCCTGCCCACAAGGAGCATACAATCTAGAGGAAAAGTCTAGAATGGACATGAACATGTCTTGCATTTTGAGGAAAATGAACCACTGCTTTTAAATAGCTTTTAGTTTGAGTTCCCTGTGAGACAGGGACTGTTTCCAACCTCCAGTCTCGTATTTGCCCTAGCTCTTAGTACAGTGTTTGGCACATGATAAGCGCTTAACAAATACCACAGTTATTAAATAATAATTATGGTATCTGTTAAGTGCTTACTATGTGCCAGGCCATGGTTCTAAGCACTGCGGTAGATACAAGGAAATCAGGTTGTCCCACGTGGGGCTCACAGTCTTAATCCCCATTTTACAGATGAGGTAACTGATGCACAGAGAATTTAAATGGCTTGCCCAAGGTCACACAGCAGACAAGTGGCAGAGTCGGGATTAGAACCTATGTCTTCTGACTCCCTAGCCCATGCTCTTTCCACTCAGCCACGCTGTTTCACTAAAGACATATAGAAGTAGCAGTCTGATTAATAAAATCAAAGGGCTATAAATTACAGTATTCAACCTGAAAATAAATGAAATAGGCATCTGGATTGAGAAAAATGTATGCAGAACACTAAGATTGCCTCGTCTTCAGGATTTTTTTTCCCAATAATCAAGTTGTTCTTGTTGAATGAAGAAGTCCAACCCTGACTAGTATTGATAAATAGCAATCAGGATGATGGGATTGTTTTTAGCAGCTCTGAAGTTCATTTCCCATTAAATGCAATTGAATCTGTATGTGGATTTGGTTGTGTTTTATTCTTGTTGTGGTGATGTCAATGTTAAAGCTTGAATTTTTTTTTTTTTTAAATAAGCCACTATATAAGTGCTGGGGTAGATACAAGCAAATCAGGTTGGACACAGTCAGTGTCCCACATGAGGCTCAGAGTCTTAGTCCCCATTTCAGGGATAAAGTAACTGAGGCTCAAAGAAGTTAAATGACCTCCCTAAGGTCACATAGCAGACAAGTGGCGGAGCTGGGGTTAGAACCCAGGTCCTTCGACTCCCAGGCTCGTGATGTTTCTATTAGACCACACTGCCTCCCAGCTGATAATGGCTGATAATCTTTCTCACCCACTAAAATTTTCATATAATTTTATGTTTTTCAGGGTAAGAAGTGACCTTTTCGGGAGGTTGTAGCTGAAGATTGCTCGTACAGAAGTAAATAAGGTAAATATTTGGTTTTTATTTTTCATTTACCCAGAAATAATTTGTAAAATTTTATGTAGGATCGCATATTACAAACTTCCAAGCCTTGCCATTTGTTTTATATTGCCTAATACTTGTGAAATACAAGGGAAAACACACACAAAAAAAAAACCACAGTGTATTTTGGGGTCTTTGAGGAAAAGGTATAAATTATGGTTTCACAGAGCCACTCATTAAAGGGACAAGAAAGGCATGAAAGTTTTTGCTTCTCAGTTCAATCTTAACTTTTTTTCTGTTGTTGACTTCTGTAAGTTTAAAGTTAGAAAGAAATATTACCATCACAAAAGTGGTGATTCATAAAATTAACTTGCTGCAAACAAGAGTAACACATGTCAGTGTTCTGTACTGAAGTGGTGTCATCCAATTGATGTTCATCTGGCTGCTTTATAATCACCTTCTTTCAGAAATTAATAGTCAGGCACCATAGCAACAAGCAACACTGATGCAACGATTGAGCAGCAACTGGCAGATCACTGTGATGTCAGTGTTTGTAAGAGTTGTTTTCTTGACCTTGCTTGAAAGTAAATTTTTTTTTCACTTTAAATCTAGAAATTTACTCAAGTATACTGAATTTTCTTGAATCTACTTTTGTTAAAACTGCATTCTAGTAAGAATAGAATTACCAAAGATAGATTTTTAGATATTTGATGCCAAATATCTGCCTAAGGAGGGCAGAATCATTGTATTTGACTGCATCCTGTAGTCCTTTTGAATTTTTTTTGAAGTTTCTCTAAATCATAATGTAGTATCTTTATTTGTCCAAGTAGTTTCACAGATACCGTAAAGGAAGACATGCTTTTTATTTGTCTACCGGACCCCTTTGTAATTTAATGTATTTTTCCAAAACACTATTTAGAACAACTCAATACATACAGTGCAAGTATCACATTATTTATGTCTTTAGATGAAGTTCCCGTGAGGAACGCTATTTAACTAAAAAAGAACTTCAGATCAGAACTCTTTGGGGCATTGTTGGCTGGGTACTCTGGCATTGTCACAGTGGTTTTGCTTTGGAAGCTGTGATTTTTTTATCATAAATGACCACAGGTCTGAAAATCATAAACTGTGAGTACAATACTTAAGTTTTCAAAGTACTTGATCACCAACATCCTTTACTGCAATAGAGGGCAACCAATTTTTTTTTTAAGATGGCTTCTAAATTTGTTCTGGGAGCTTTTTGAGATTTAACTTTTAATCATGCAACTGATTTCATTAGTGTTTGTTTAAAAGTGCAGTTCTGTGGCTTTCCAAGTCATTTGCACAGTTTTGGAATTGTAAAGGTTCTGAACTTTGTCCAAGCTAGTCAGGCTACAAGTTGCCTCAATGTATATTGTTCTTTTTATCGGTTATATTGAAATGATTAGTAGTTTCTTTCACCTTTTGTTATATCATCTTGAGTCTCTCTCATTTACAGTGTCTATTAGCTAGATTTTTTTTATATTACAGAAATCATTCTGAATGGCTTAGGTGTTCATACCAATATTAAAGGTCTTGCATTGCATTCAAGTGGTAAAGAAGTAGCATGGCTCAGTGGAAAGAGCCCAGGTCATGGGTTCTAATCCCGGCTCTGCCACTTGTCAGCTGTGTGACTTTGGGCAAGTCACTTCACTTCTCTGTGCCTCAATTACCTCATCTGTAAAATGGGGATTAAGACCGTGAGCCCCACATGGGACAACCTGGTCACCTTGTACCCCCACCCCCAATGCTTAGAACAGTGCTTTGCACATAGTAAGCTCTTGACAAATGCCATCATTATTATTATTATTTTGATGTTCATTTAATGTGAGTGTTCATAGCATGATTTGGGGATTTGTACCTTTTGAATAAATAAAACAGCAGTTTTTTTCCCTGGTTATACCAACACCAAACAAAAGTAAAAAAAGAAGCATTGATTCTCCAGCACAAAAAAATGTGTAGGTACGTGTGTTATTGATTCAGTATAAATGAAAATCTTGGTAAGATAAAATCTCTACTTACATCATGAAGGCTAAGGGGAAAATAAGTAATAAGTAAGGGGAAAATAAGTCATTTCACTTTAAGTTGTACTCTTCAGGACCCATTTTCAACTTAATATCAGTATAAGCACACAGGCTTGCCTGACTAAAATAATGTACATTTTCATTAAAGTGCCTGCAGAATTTGAAGTGGATAGGTGCAGTTCTTAATGCCTGATTGGTTGATGGGGCTTGAACCCAGAGAAAGGGTTTTTGCTAAACTTAAAACAGTGAATTCCAGAACCAAAGGGTTTCTCAGAGCATATCCCTCACCAGAGTAAAATCAGGATAATTTTAGCAATAAGAATAAATGCAAATAAATCTGTGCACAGAAGATAAGGTCAAGTGCACAAAAGTTTCCAGTCACATTTAGAAATCAAATCCAATAATTTTTTAAATTCAGAAGTCTCAACAGACCTAAGAGGCAGTGATTATCCTTGTTAGAATATTGGTCTGAAACTAGCAAGAAGATCAGAACACTTTTCAAAATGTTTCTCATTGACAGGATTATTGTGAGATCTTTGGCAAGTATGATAGAACGGCAAAATAGGCATGCGGGTGTTAAGTGATTTGAAGTTCACAGTGCCAGTGATAGAACTCAAAATCTGGTTCTGCCTGCAGACATATGTACCCAAGGTGGCATAAAAGGGTGGTAGGGTAGCATCTCCTTGTTTTGTGATTTAAGAGTTTTAAAAAAGCCTCAATCAATTTATTAAGGTATTTTGCAGTTGCTTCCCTCTTTTGACAACTGAGCCACTTTGAATTATTTCTTGAAGAATAATCCTAATCATCTCACAGCCCATCATCTCTCATTAACTCTAGTACACTCAGTTCTCTATAATGTGAGGGATGGGGAAATTCTGACAAAAACGCTGTGTTAAGGAAACACTGCATTAAGGAAAATCCGGGCTTCACTCATTCTTGAACTGTTACAAGTGGAGAATCCCTTGTTGTATGGAGGAAAAAAATGTGTCTGTTACAACTTCCCTGTTGCAACTCAACTGGTGCTAGGTCCCCTTTGGTTGCATTTCACATTTAAGAAAGTTTCATGATCAGTCGATTGATCATATTTGTTTAGCACTTACTGTGTGCAGAGCACTGTACTCAGCACTTGGGAGAGTACAATATAGCAGAGTTGGTAGACCCGTTCCCTGCCCATAAGATGCTTGTGGGACAGGAGTTACTCATTCTTCACTCTGCAAGTCTGCTGAAGAGTTGCTATGACTTGTCAGCCTGTCTTCTCCCTACTTCAGGAAAAGCAGTCTTGGTAATAATAGCACTCCTGGTACTCTCATAGAAGCTCAACTGTAAGTAAACCACATGGGGTCTCTATAGTTAAACCTGTAGAATTTAAATGTTTGCATTTTGAGTTAGCTGTTTTTTAAACATTGTTAACCATAATGCTTAACTAAGTTACTCCATAAACAAGAGCTGTCTCTCTTGAATATTTAGTTGCAAGAAAAATTAAAATATTGATTTGCCATAAAAAGCATATTTCCAGAAAGATGTGCTTAGTAGCATTAGTTTTTCAAGCAGAAATCATGTGCTCTAATGCACAGCAAGATATTCAGAAGCAAAAACAATATTCGGCAACAATTGTAAAATAGCCACATTTGCACTACTGAATAATCGAAACAACAAAATGTGTGATAATTATGTTCCTATATCAGTCAAGGGACTACCCCTTTCTCTCTATTTCTCTGCCTTTTGTGTTTGAAGCTGATGCTGCTGACAGTGAGTTTTCCGTCTGTGTGTTTGTATGTGTGTATGTGTGTGTGATTTATGCCATTTTGCGACAAACTCTTTTGCATTGTAACCATGGAAATATGGTAGGACCCCTCTTTCGGCCATTTGGGGTGAGCATTGCATCCCTGACAAGGGCTGCTCAGACCCCCATAGAGTTAGTGAATAGAATCTAGTAACTTCCCCTCAATACAAGACCAGAAGGGGGAGAGCCTATATTCCTTAGGTCTTTAATTTAGGATTGGGAGAAGGCGAAGGAATATTACCACCAGCAACACACGCATTTGATTTGTTTTGGGTTTTTCTTTTTTCAGTATTGGTGATGACTTGCACTGAGCTATCTGCACTCTCTTGTCCAACCCTGTGAGCAGCAGCTCTCAGTGTGAGATGGCTAGCATAAAGACAGAGAGTGTGGTCTGTGGTCATGGAAGGGAATATCTTCATCAAGCCTTAGCAGACACTGCTGTACCCTTGCCTATTTTTCTTAAGCCACCGTTGACTATGTTACTCTTTTATTGCCATTGTTCTTTTATTGCCATTGTTCTTGTCTGTCTGTCTCCCCTGATTAGACTGTAAGCCCGTCAAAGGGCAGGGACTGTCTCTATCTGTTGCCGACTTGTTCATTCCAAGCGCTTAGTACAGTGCTCCGCACATAGTAAGTGCTTAATAAATACTATTGAATGAATGAATACTCAGATTAGCTTTAGAAAGGATTGGGGGTTAGGGGAGCTTTTTCAGCTTTCTCACATATACCATTGGAAATGTCAAACAAAAATCAAGACTGAAATTAATAACAAAAGCAGAAAACTAAACACAAAAACAAAAACAAAAAAAACACCACAAACCCAAAATACAGAATGAACAAGCGAAAGAAGACAAACAAAAAGGAAACCAAAATGGAAGCAGAGGAAAGAAAAATAAAACATTTTCTCCTTCTCCATACGCACCTGAGGGAAGGATACTGAATATAACATCCTGGGAGACCCTACTCACTGAAAGTCCTCGTAACTATGTTTACACAGGAAGCCTTTGTTGCTTCTTTTCTGAGTGCCATGATATTTTCCCAAACATACCATTGAAAAACTTTTTCCGCAGCAAAAAAAATGTGCATATTTCTCATCAAACATAACTTCTAGAAAAACAAAGGGAGTTCATTCTTCAGTATAGATGGTTACTTCACTCACTATCAATGAAGGTTTATATTTAAAATGCTCAAATTTTCATTTTCATCTAAAGGTGAAATACACATTGATGATATAGTTTACCTGAAGTATAGACATGAGTATAGCAAGATATCAACTAGGAAATATTGTTAGTGAAAACAGAAAAAAGATTTAGCAAGATCCCAGACCTGCCTTTGAGCTTTGTCCAGCCCAGAGCATGTTCTCAGTTAAGGAAAAGGATGCTCTCTATTTAAAACAGCTCCACTGCTTTACATGTTTCCTGACGATAAATCACTTGCCATGAGAAACCCATATTGATGTAGGTAATAGTTTCAATATCTTTTTTACTGACCTGAGAGAGTACTCACATGGAAATAGTAATGATGATTTAATTCATTTTTTGAAACTCTTGCATGAGTCCAAAACAAAGCTGAAACTCGAAGCTTTTAGGTGCCATGCCCATTCCAGGATGAGACTAACAATTGGGATCACTTGGCTTTTGCCCCGGGTTTACCACCCGCAGGGGACCCCACCCTATTTATTCATTCATTCAATAGTATTTATTGAGTGCTTACTATGTGCAGAGAACTATACTAAGCGCTTGAAATGTACAAATCGGTAACAGATAGAATCAGTCCCTGCCCTTTGACGGGCTTACAGTCTAATCAGGGGAGACAGACAGACAAGAACAATGGCAATAAATAGAGTCAAGGGGAAGAACATCTCATTAAAACAATAGCAAATAAATAGAATCAGGGTGATGTACATCTCATTAAAGAAAATAAATAGGGTGATGAAGATATATACAGTTGAGCGGATGAGTACAGTGCTGAGGGGATGGGATGGGAGAGGGGGAGGAGCAGAGGGAAAATCCTGACTGCAAACTTCCTTCTTCCCTCCCACCAACTCAAATGGGGACAAAACTAGCACATGGATGCAGAGGTCCGTAAAATAAACACGTTGCAATTTGAAATTCTTATCAAATTTCTTGCATTGCTCTTCAGACTCCTCATTGGGGAATTTGAAGGCCAAACTGATTTGTTTTAGTTCATCATCCCAGGTTCTCCCATTCTGTATAAACAGAATAGTGGCTTGGTGGTTAGCATATGAATCTAGAATAGAAAAGTATTAGTTTGATCCTCAGCCACACATATTTTCGGCTTCTATAGTACACTAATATGGGTAGTCTTTGATGGGTTTGCCATCCGCTCGGGTTAACTAAGAAGATCAAAGATCCTGGCTTTACATGTCTACCAACTCTGTTGTATTCTCCCAAGCACTTAGTACAGTTCTCTGCATCCACTGAGTATTCAATAAATACCATTGATTTATGGAATAAGAATTCTGATATGCGATCATTTAAGATGAATTTCAAAATTATTAGGGCAGATGTTTTGGTCCCAAAGAAATTTTAGGTAATTGTCTAAGATATAGGTACAATTTTTATAAGAAGATATGAAATGGTTAAGGGCAGTGCACTTTTAAATTTGTTCAGGAATATTCAAATTTAGTGGAGACATTTAAAAAGAATGCTTTGGCACTAAGTGCCTGTATTTCCCATTGCAACCTACTCTATAGAGCAGATTGCAGTAGCATTAACAACAAAATTTCAGCTATGCCACCTTCAAGGCATTAAACTGTGAAGTATTTCTCCTTTCATATCTATGAAGTTTCACCTGGGATTTCCCCTCTTCTCTTCCCTAACTTGGCTTTCATTATGCGTAATAAAAGTTCCATGCAATTTCTGGGAAGAGCCATTTCTAATTTTATATTTGCATTTTTGTACTCGAGCAGTGAAGGCATCTTTACTATCATAATACCATCTCCATTCCCAGAAAGAAAACCATTCATTTCAGTGGTTTACATTTGGGCACCAGCATTTTCTCTGGTTGGGTTTTTGATTTTATTTAGTTTTATTTTTTAGGATTGACTTCTAGTTTCACAATTTATAATTATGCATTTTCCCAAGCTTCCCATTTCAGGGTTGTCTGTATTGGATCTCTGAGCATATCATTTTTTAGAGCATCAAATCACAGCTCCTTTTTGTCTGGGGTTCGTGCCGACCACCAGTCAAGGGTATTTGAAGAGTGAATCTAGGTGTTCCCTTTGTTTTCCTTTGGGTTCCTTACCTCAATCTTCCCTTTTTTGTAAATCAGCAGGATTTAACCATAAGCAGGAAAAAAAAAAGCTCACACTGACCACATTATGAACGAATGATTAGATAGAAGCAAAGCAGACATGTAGCATTATCTAAGGTGTTCACTGGATTCTTCCCTAGATTTTTTTTTTCAGTCCCAGCTGACCCAGAATCCTAGCCAGGATTCAGAAATACCGAGCTGTGTCTCAGAGTTTATCAGTGGTCCTCCACCCTTTGACTTTTTTCTAATCTTTTTATTTTCATCTGAAACTTTTCCAGGCTATTTGCCTAGAGCACAAAGTAAAAAAAGTTACAAGTGGCTTCTGCTAGTTTTCAAACCCAGAACCTATTTTTTACTCCTCCCTTTTTCACAACTCATGAAGTGTATACTATGGCTTAAGAATTTAAGCATGTGGTGCGAGGTTTGGATTTAATCGTCTAAAGCAGCCCTCTGAATGCCCATCGACCATAGCATACCTAATTGGGAAGTGTAGACCTGGACTGTCCAAATCTTTGCCAGCTCTTCTAAGTCCTTTGTTCTTTCTTTTCTTTCATCTCTGCAATAGCAGTCATTATAGTCAGGAGGGAGAAATACCAAAGTATCAAATTGTCTGGGCCAGCAACCCGACCTACTTAAGTTTTATGCAGCTAAAGCCTGATGGCTGGATCAGCCGATTCACCTCACCCGGCAGCAAGATAAGGGATGTCCAATACCCTGGAACCAATGCAACCAGTGCAATGAGAAGCAGCTTGGCGCAGTCGATAGACCACGGGCCTGGGAGTCAGAAGTACTAATTCTGGCTCTGCCTCTTGTCTGCTGTGTGACCTTGGACAAGTCACTTTACTTCTCTGGGCCTCAGTTACCTCGTCAGTAAAATGGGGATTGAGACTGTGAGCCCCAAGTGGAACACGGACTGTGTCCAAATGGATTGACTTGTATCTACCCCAGTGCTTAGAATCCTGCCTGGAACATAGTAAGCATGTAACAAATACCATCAAAAAAATCAGGTAAGAATTGGGTGTCCTCATGTTTCCGAAGGGATGTGTTGCTGGGCCTACTATATGCTTTATCCAGGTCAAAAGAAAATGGCCTAGTTTAGCATTTCTTTGTCTCCTCTTCTCCCCCTGAAGCCGGTGGAAGCTGGGTCAGCTCTGTTCTGACTGCTCAATCCTCAAAACTGTTCTGAAGATTAGGGGTGCAAACTACAAACACCCTACATGACCTGAACTCTGGGGCCCAGGCTGAGTGCAGGCTGTGCCCCATAACCCCATCTAGTCTTCTTTTGGGCAGGCATGCAACCATATAGACACAATAATACCACAGCCACTGCTCTTATTGGGTGCTATTCCTGATCCTTCTTCCCCAGCCACAGGATGCACAGGAGGAGGATGAACAGGTTGGCTAGAATCTACTTCAGGTGGCACTCTAGCAAAGATATTTAAGTCTAGCAGATTCATTTCAGTGATTCCACTCTGCAAATAGCAGTAGACTCTAAGCTCTCAGTGGAAAGAGTACGATAGGCTTGGGAGTCAGAGGACGTGGGTTCTAATCTTGACTCCGCCACTTGTCCTTGGGCAAGCCACGTAATTTTTCTATGCCTCAGTTACCTCATCTGGAAAATGGGGATTAAGATTTTGAGCCCCATGTGGGACAACCGGATTACCTTGTATATACCCCAGTTCCTAAAACAGTGCTCGGCACATAGTAAGCGCTTAATAAATACCATAGTTATCATTATTAGTTACAATCGACTGATTGATTGACCGATGGGAAGGAGACCAAGGTTGATGGAGGTCATGCCACCACATATTTCTTGTGTGCTACCTCTTCCTATCTTAATCCTTCCATCTACTGTCCTCAAGAAAGCTACTTATCATAATGATGCCATCTTGTATGTGTTTACATGCTTTCTATCTTCAAGATGTTCAAGAGCTTTTGGATTTTTAATCTTCCTGCAATCTGCTATAGGTACTACTCTCTGATTATCAGCCCTAGTCAGAGGACAAGGAAACTAATGTCATAGAAAATTTATCATATGTGATGCTTCCAAGGTCTTGTGTCAAAGACCATTGAGGAGCTAAGAATAAAATCCAGGATCCCAAATCATGGTCGAATGCTCTGCTTTCTCCCCTAGAATATGTTGGATTCTGAACTAAATCCACCAAAATAGTGATCTATTGTGCTGATATTAAAGAATGACACTTAATCTTCAAATTATTTATTTTCTCCCCAAGAAATTTATGGATAAAAGGGTAGAGTCATTATGGACTAATGGTCTTGAGACAGATTCCATGGGGTTGTAATAGGTTAAAATCAGATTGTTAAGAACACTTCCACATCAATTTCAGTCCTGCAATTATTAAAGGCTCTTGATCAGTGTCATGCAGGAAAAAAAATCAGACACTTCTTAGTTTAGAACGAAAGGACTTGGAGCTCTTAAGCTTTTCAAAATCTAAACCATGTGATGGAAACAGTGTAAGAAAAGCTTTCCTGGGCTATTCAAAGATTCATTGGCTTTAATGTGATCTTATAATAGAACTCATACATAGAAACTACATTAAAAGAGCATTAAGATTGTGACAAAAGCCTTCAAAATATAGGAAAAAATGTTTCTTTGGGTGGTAGAAAATGTACCATACGTTCACCATACCTAAGGATAAGGATTAAGCCACTTCTTTCACAGCATTCATGTCCAGTTTGGAAAAATCTGAGATCTGGTGATAAATTTTGCTCATTTTTCCCGAGTTGAAATGCAATTTAAAATAAAGACGAGGTTAAGCCGCAGAAGCACAACACTGAGCCTATGTCCTGTGAAACAGCATGGCCAGGTGGAAAGAGCATGGACATGGAAGCCAGAGAACCTAAATTCTAATCCCGGCTCTGCTGTTTGCCTATGTGACCTTGGGCAAGTCATTTCCATTCTATTTGCCTCAGTTTCCCCATCTGTCAAATGGGGATTAAATATCTGTTCTCCATCTTACTTAAACTGTGAGCCTCATGTGGGACCTGGATTGTGTCTGAGCTTCCAATTCCGTTGTATTGTTCTTCTCCAAGTACTTAATACAGTACTCTGTAAAGAGTAACAGCTCAATAAATGCCATTGATTGATTATCTTGTTTCTACCCCAGTGCTTGGCACATAATAAGCACTTAACAAATACCACAATTGTCATTATCATTATTAACAGGGACTCTTTAGTGAATTCAAGCCCAATTCTCTTAAGTTGAATTTCAAGGTACATACAGCTGCGTCCTCTGAAACTGTGTGGCCTTGCTACCCCTCTCCCCTGCCTCCCTTGAAGAAACTTGCATGTTCCCTGAATGTGCTTTAAGGGCAGGAATACCAAGTGGCAAGACCGCTATACCCTGTCACCTTGCTTTCTAGAAACAGAACTTTTTAGCTGAAGTCTTTGAATCCCTTGTCAGCCCTAGGGTACCTCAAGGGGCCTTGGAACTTGTAAGGCCTATTTCATTCATTAAATCATTCAAAGACATTTATTGAGCACTTCCTATGTGCAGAGTACTGTACTAAGCACTTGGAGAGAGTTGGCAGACACGTTCCCTGCTCATAATGTGCTTACAGGCTTGGGGGGGAGACAGACATTAAAGTAAATAACTCATAATATATATTTTAAAGAGGCATACACAAGTGCTGTGGGGTTGAGGGTGGGGTGCATATCAAATGCCCAAAAGTCACAGATCCAAATGTGTACTTCAGTGACAATAATAATAATAATAATGATCATAGTATTTGTTAAGTGCTTATTATGTGCCAAGCACTGTACTGTGCCCTGGGGTAGATACTAAATAACCAGGTCCCACATAGGGCTCACAGTATAAGTAGGAAGGAAAACAGGTGTTAAATCCCCATTTTGCAAATGAATGAACTGAGGCACAGCGTAGTTAAGTGACTTGCCCAAGGTCACACAGCGGATAAGTGGTGCAGCTGGGATTTGAACCCAAGTCCTCTGGCTTCAAGTGGTGTGTGCCTCTGTTTTAGGGGTATTGAGAAGGTTAGGCCTATGAATAATCCACTTTGTGTATTTGAATCAATTTTGTTACCTAAGGTAGGGGAAACTGGGCTATAACGAACTCATGGAGCCTACATCGATTATTCTTATTAGCTGTGTTTTAACTGTACAGTTTAATTAATAATTTAATGAAAAATAATTAGACCAATGGAAAACTGATGGAAAACAGATAAACCAAAGGAAGAACCAGGGGTAAAAGAAATAAGGTGAGTTCAATTTTTATTTACTTATATAAACTATGAAATTCAGAGTGAAAATGTTACAATACAAAGACCTCATAAAATTTACAATGTAAGTTTATGCAGTTTAGTAGATACACATTTTACCATCTCACAAAAATATTTTACTAGAATTCTAATCTATTCTAATCTACATTCTCATTTGCCCAACTACTTTCTTAATTACTTCCCAGCTTTGGTCATTCAAACATGTTGTCACCTGTAACATTCCATTTCTGAACTATTTTGTTTTATTCGTAATGTTGATGGGTAGGTAGTCTTTTGTCCGTTTCTAAACATAATAGTCCTATTAAAATCCCCCAAATCGGCAGGCTCTTGAAATACATAGTCCTCTACCTCTTTCTGATATGTATATTTAATAATAATAATAATTCTGGTATTTGTTAAATGCTTACTGTGTGCCAGGCACTGAACTAAGTGCTGGGGTAGATACAAGGTAATTGGGTTGGACATAGTCCCTGTCCCACATAGGGCTCACAGTCTTAATCCCCATTGTAGAGATGAGTTAACTGAAGCACAGAGAAGTGAAGTGACTTGCCCAAGATCATACAACAGACAAGTGGCAGAACTGGGATTAGAACTCAGGACCTTCTGACTCCCAGGCCTGTGCTCTATCCACAGGGCCATGCTGCTTCTCAATTATTGTCCCTCTTTCAGTATATTCTGTGGCTTTAGTTTACAAGAAAACAGAAAACAGTGAATAAGTTAGGACCAGTGAGTATCACTGGACAGTTAGAACCAATTGTATGAGTGGACAATTCAATAAATCAGCCAATGGGCATAGTTGTGGGTTTAACAACAAAATAGAAGATATGTCCACTTTATTTTAGTTGCGTGTGTGTGTGTGTTTGGAAAGATACCATCCCAAACTTGATTTTATATACATTTCAGAAAAAGTTTCTCTCCTAACTCCATCACTGCTGAATTCCAAAGACAGGCTCTCCTTCTGGAGTGATTTGCCTCAAAATAGATGGATGAAACAGAATTAAGACCTGCTCAGCTTTCACTGGGAAAATATTTTCATGATAGAGAAGTTAGTATTCTAATAAAATGACCAAGGTAGAAGGCATCTCATAGGACGACCCAAGGGAAAGGACTAGAACTGTGTTCCTTGGTGTCCCCAAATTCAGATGGGAGCATGAGAGAGAGAGAGAGAGACTGTGTGTGTGTGTGTGTATGTGTGTGTGTGGTTTGGCTGTTGAGCTGTTAGATTGTTGTTCTGCCCTTAATATTAGGACAGGGAGCTGTGATATCTCTAGGACCACTTAAGGTATAATTCATATCAAAGCTTTGCATAATATTTTTGCTTGGCTTGTACACATAAACCCTCATCCAGTTCACTGCTCCTTACATTACTATAGGTTTTACTTTTGAAAGGGAAAGGGAGATTGAGGGCAGAAACCCAGAAAACTCAAGCAACGATTCACACTTTATAGAAACACTGGAGCAGTGCAGGTGTTGTAGTGGTCAGCTTTGTCTTAGAGGAACCTCATTTTCGTACATCAGCATTAACAATTCAAACACCCCGAAATGCTAATAGAACTAGTAAGCTTTTAATTCCCCGGAATTTATCGCTTGCTGTATTTCCATGAATTTATAACGCTTTGATTCTTAAGAGCCCCATTTAATCAGTTTTGCCTGGCACAGAACATAATAAACAACTTGCTAGTGCTAAAGTGCCACATGGGGGAGGCTGCTAACAAGAAAGTTAAATGCTTCTGCCACTAGCAGTTTCTTCGCTGTATTTTTCATGAGCTCTTACTAGCAATAATGTGCTTCGCTAGCTTCAGAGCAGTGGTTAAACGTAGTGACAAACTAAACAGCACTCTAACACACTAAATACTAATGTACCAGAGTCTTTGTACATTCCTAGAGTACACTTAAAGAACTGGCTTCAATTGAGCTCTCTTGGATTGCATTTCATAATTTTTCATCCTCCTCTTCCAAATCTCAGTGTATGTTTCCCAGGCTGACTAGTGAATGGTGTCAATCATTAAAGCCTGTTAAAGGAGCATTTTTGCTTGTGCTGCCTGTCCATAAAGAACAATAGCTCTAATAGAAAAACATCACATTATCAAGTGCTTTAAAGCAGAAAATGTCATTTGTTTCTCAAAACTGCACCAACTTTATATAATTGCCCTTTTAATTATCCCCAGTGGCCCATGAAATTTGCTAAATAGAACATCAAAGGTTTGATTTACTTACAGGTTGCACTTTAGTGGCATTTTTAATGAATATTGTTTAGTCCTAATGCCAAGAGGAGATTTGAACATGTTATATAGTGAGGTGCTTACTAAAAGGAGGGAGGGGCCCTAATAAGTAGTCCAGAATATTAGGATGAAATAATTTGGTGGTATTCATGAGCTGAGTTTTTAAATGTGCTTTAATGGAATTTTATTTTTCCACTCAGATCTAGATTATTGCACATTCAATTTTAGTGGTACAGTATCTTTCTGCCCAATTAAGTGAACTCATCATTTCTTTGCCAGAAGCCTTTTGGGGACAATTTATTTGTTTCCTGGGAATTTTGAATTGGGGTCACTTTCTTACTCTATAATTGCATTCTTCAAGACTTTATTCATGGTTGGTTCTTTAAAAGCAAACCCTTTGATGGTGTTCTTTTGCAGTTGTGGATCTGGGGTATGAATTTGATCTGAAAGAGTATTATCAGCTTTTAGCAGCTCTGAAAACACTTGACCATATTCTGGAGGTTTCTTGGGAATAATTGGTTCCATATCCTCTAGGATTTATTGTCTAGTCTCATACCTGCCTCAGAATTCTCTTTTCACATTAGGAAAGGGCTGTGGTCCAGGAAGTGTGCTTGTTTGCTATCTACTGTCCCTTGCCTATTTGGCAAGCATGGAGGCAAACTGATATATCATGGAAAGGGCTAGAAGCTGAACTCAGTAGCATGATGTTGAAGATATGGTGATAGCGAAGTTTTACCAGGTCAGTCAATCAATCATTGGTATTTATTGATTGCTTGCTGTGTGCAGAACACTGTACTAAGCACTTGGGAGCCAAGTCCCTACCCACAGGGAGTTTACAGTCTAGAGGGAGTGGTCTCTAGTTAGCTGTACATCCAAGGCTAATATTTTCACCCTTTGATCAAAGGGCATAATGAGACATATCACACTTCTTGGGAAATATGGCGTTTGATGCCACGGTCATTTAGTTGTTTCAGAACTGAATGTGGGAGACATTTGTAGCCTCCACTCTGCCCTCAGAAAAATCTCCAGAAGGGCTCAGCCATCACCCTGTCCCCAAGTCTACCTTCTGAACTTCAGTGGTTAGCCCTGATGTTGAAGGCTGTGATCAGTCAGTTAGTCAATCATATTTATTGAGTGCTTACTGTGTACAGAGCACTGTACTAAGTGCTTGGGAGAGTATGTATAATATAGTAGTCACGTTCCCTGCCCATAAGGAGCTTATAGTCTAGATGGGGAGACAGACATTAATATAAATAAATAAAATTACAGTATGTATGTAACTGCTCTGGGGCTGGGGGGGGGGGATGAATAAAGAGAGCAAGTCAGGGCAACACAGAAGGGAGTGGATGAAAAGGAAAATAGGGCTTGATCAGGGAAGGCCTCTTGGAGGAGATGTGCCTTCAATAAAGCCTTGAAGGTGGGGAGAGAAATTGTCTGTTGGATTTGAGGAGGGAGGGCGTTCCAGGACAGAGGCAGGATGTGGACGAGGGATCGGCGGCAAGATCGATGAGATTGAGGTACAGTGAGAAGGTTAGCATTAGAGGAGCAAAGTGTGTGGGCTGGGTTGTAGTAGGAGACTACTGAGGTGAGGTAGGAGGGGGCAAGGTGATTGAATGCTTTAAATCCGATGGTAAAGAGTTTCTGTTTGATGCGGAGGTGAGTGGGCAACCACTGGAGGTTCTTGAGGAGTGGGGGAACATAGCCTGAACAGTTTTGTAGAGAAATGATCCGGGCAGCAGAGTGAAGTATGGACTGGAATGAGGAGAGACAAGAGGCTGGGAGGTCAGCAAGGTGGCTGATACAGTAATCAAGGCAGGATAAGATAAGTGCTTGTGGTGGCAGCCTGGATGAAAAGGAAAGGGTGGATTTTAGTGATGTGAAGGTTGAACCAACAGGATTTGGTTGATTGAATATGTGGGTTGAATGAGAGAGAGAGGTCATGGATAATGCCAAGCTTACGGGCTTGTGAGACAGGAGGGATGGGGATGCCGTCTACCGTGATGATCACATCATGGCTTTTCAGGTGTCTGTTCTCTTTCTGGGAAGACAATATCCACTCTCCTATTAAAAGAGATAAAGAGGTTTGAGAAGCTCCGGGTAATTTCTACAGCCAAGTTAGTGTGACCTTCAAAGAGTCACCTCTGTGCTCCATTTTCAGGTCAAGTAGGGGATAGACAATGGATTTGCAAGCAGCATTAAACTCCTTACCCTGGTCATCTGTAAACACAAAGCATTGTTACTGGGCAGAGTAATCCAATCTGAATCAGAGGAACCTCTAGAGGATTTATGGTCCAGATCCCTGCCTCAGGCAGATCCTGTCATAATCATCCCATAGGCTGGAGATTGTTGATCCCATTTTAATAGCGTCAGGGATGGAAATTCCACTTCTCTCCAAGTTATTTTTTTACATCTCATCTTGAAATACTTTGTCACATGGACCCAAGACTGGGTCCTACAATGAGTATTAGCAGCTACATCATCCATTCTTAGCTTAATAATGAAAAGTCACTGTGGTATTTTTTTAAGCATTCCCTATGGGCCAAGCACTGTACTAAGTGCTGGGATAGTTTCAAAATAATCAGGTTTGCACAGCTTAATTGAGGATGTCACATGAATAGAATTGAAAGTCCATCTAGAGTACATTTATTCATTCATTCATTCAGTAGTATTTATTGAGCACTTACTATGAGCAGAGCACTGTACTAAGCACTTGGAATGAACAATTCAGCAACAGATAGAGACAATCCCTGCCCATTGACGGGCTTACCGTCTAATCGGGGGAGACAGACAAAAATAATAGCAATAAATATAATCAAGGGGATGTACATCTCATTAGCAAAATAAATAGGGTAATAAAAATATATACAAATGAGCGGTTGAGCACAGTGCTGAGGGGAGGGGAAGGAAGAGGGGGATGAAATTTATAATTTCATCTGAAGCTCTGTTATTCAGAAAGCATGTTGATCAGTCCCCATTATATTGGGCTTTCCTAGGAATTTGCAAGTTCATTGTTTAAAGATTTGTGCCACCATCTTCTCTGATATAGGAATTAAGCTCACCAATCCATAATTGCCTGGCCCATCCTTTTAGAGATGGGAACTTCATTTGCCCTTTTCAGGTATTAGGAACTTTTACTGTCCTCCATGAGTTCTTACAAATTATAGCTGGTGCACTGCAATAACAATCACCGATTCCTTAAGTATCCCAGGCCCCCTATAATCAGACCCTGCTGACTTGAATACATTTAGCTTTTCAGAGTACTCTTCAACCATTTTCTTCCCTATTCTACTTTGGCCTTTCCACCCTCCCATCACAGGCAGCATTTGCTCTGGTTAACTGATCACAATTGAGTCTTTTATAGTGAGGTTTGTGTGTGTGTTTTCAAAAAAAAATTCTTTATCATCATTTTTCTTTCCCTCTCAAGCAGTGTATCAAGAAGATTCAAGAATTACATTCCAGGAATAACCAAACTAAGCACTATAGACAGTTTAAGGCTTTTCAGAAGTCAGTGCCCTATGGTAGTGGCACCAGGTCAGGATAGATGGAAAGAGTCAGGACTCTTCAGTCTGAAAAGACCCAGGCTGAGAGGACGTGATTAGAGTCTACATAATCACGGGGGGCTTGGGCAGGGTGAACATAGAATTGTTCTTCATCAAACTGCACAACACCAGGATAAAGGGACACCCATTAAAGCTTGAGGATGGCAGGTTCAAAACAAAAGAAAACACTTCTTCACACCAGGTGGGAAGTGTGTAGATTTCATCCCATAGGAAGTTGTGAAGCAGAAAATCTCAGTAGATTCAAGAGGGGTTTGGATAAATTTATGGATAAGCTCCTGTCTTAGCCATTCTAAAGACAATAGAGCAAGGGCCTGGGAGTCAGAAGGATTTGGGTTCTAACCTTGGCTCCACTGGTGGTCTTTTCTGTAACCCTAGGCAAGTCATTTCACTTTTCTGTGCCTCAGTTACCTCATCTGTAAAATGGGGATTAAGATTGTGAACCCCATGTGGAACATGGACTGTGGCCAAGCTGATTAGTTGATATCTACCCAGTGCTTAGTACAGTTCCTGACACATAGTAAGCGCTTAACGAACCAATTGATGGTATTTAAAGCAGCGTGGCTCAGTGGAAAAGAGCCTGGGCTTCGGAGTCAGAGGTCATGAGTTTGACTCCCGGCTCTGCCACTTGTCAGCTGTGTAACTGTGGTCGAGTCACTTAACTTCTCTGTGCCTCAGTTACCTCATCTGTAAAATGGGGATTAACTGTGAGCCTCACGTGGGACAACCTGATTACCCTGTATCTCCCCCAGCACTTAGAACAGTGCTGTGCACATAGTAAGCGCTTAACAAATACCAACATTATTATTATTATTACTATGTGCAGAGAACTGTACTAAGCACATGGGAGAGTACAATGCAACCAAATTAGCAGACACATTCCCTGCCCCTAATGACTTTACAATCTTGGGAGGGAGGGAGACATTAATATTAACATGAATTCAAATACCATTAATATATAAATATACATATATTCAAAGATATGGCTATGATGCTGTGGGTTAGTTTTCTGTTTTTGGCACTGGAGACCAGCTTGAGTGCTTGAGAGGAATCAGGAGCAATGCTGTTGCTAAACATTGAGTATGTTTAAACCTCTCTGTAGCAGTTAGATTTCCTGAGCCAAATTTGACTAAGTTGTAGGCTACTACCATCAAGCAAATTAAGCAAAAGAACACAGCAGGTCTGTGGCTTGCTAATCTACAACTCCCGTGACAAATGAAAAGCTTCCAGAAACCTTTGTTTAGATTCTTCCAATTAAAATATTAGATCCACCCCTCCCACCCCCTCCTCTGGTTGGTTCCTCCATGCAGGATCTGGTTGGTAGGTAAATCTGCCCATTTGCATCCCCTGTGCCAGGGAGGGTGGGTACAGTGGTCTCTCAGCACCCATTCTATCTTGTTCCTCATGGGTTTCCTAGGTCACCTGACTGGCTGCCCCGGACTCTTTTTGTAGCAAAAGCAGGTGACTGAGAAGGTGTCTGAATTGAGTCACACTGTCTCAGGACCCAGCCAGATCAGGAAAATTGGGAGTAAATGGGTCATCTTCATGGAGGCAGGTGGGTCTCACCCTGCGGAGATCTAGAACAGCCTTCCTGGAAGCATTTTTCTGCCTACCTGTGAATCCCCATGAAAAGCTTTCACAGGACCCCGATCCACCCTGATTCCTTCCCAGGCCCTTTTCACTAGCTTGAGGAGACTTGAGGAAAGAAATAATAGATTTGTAAAGCTGACTATAAAATATCCAATGTTGGGTGATGACCCATATATGAGGATTGCTGTCCATAGAGTTGGGTTAGCTTCATGGTTCCATAGGTATTTCTTTTAGACTTCTAGGGTGCTTTTTGGGGGCTGAAACAGTAATTCATTAAGTGACATTCTACTGTAAATGTCCATATGTCCTAATTTACAAATGATAGTGAGAGACTCTTGATGAATGAGGATGATTTATGAACTTTAGCAGCAAAATATATAATTCAAGCCTTTTCTTATTTCTTAAAATGAGAGTGAAAAATTCCTGGTGACCATGCAGTGGGAAATTTTCATTACCCTGTGTGGTTTTCACGTTACTGTCACTGCTGCTGTTGTTTGTGATTTGGGATTGATCATAGTTGTATAATATACACAGTATGTAGACTGGGTTTGGATGTACAACTAAGTGCATCTGTGGATTCCTCACATATGAGAGAAGCAGTGAGGCCTTGAAGCCAGAGGACCTAGATTCTAATCCTGGCTCTGCCACTTTTCTGCTGTCACCTTGGACAAGTCACTGAGCTCTGTGGCTGAGTTTCTCAAATGCAAATGGGGATTCAAGTAGGATCCATCCTACTTAGACTATGGGATCTGATTGTCTTGTATCTACACAATCAGTCGGTCAATCAATCAGTCATATATATTGAGTGCTTACTAATAATGTTGGTATTTGTTAAGCGCTTACTATGTGCCGAGCACTGTTCTAAGCGCTGGGGTAGTCACAGGGGAGTCAGGTTGTCCCACGTGGGGCTCACAGTCTTAATCCCCATTTTACAGATGAGGTAACTGAGGCACAGAGAAGTTAAGTGACTTGCCCAAAGTCACACAGCTGACAAGTGGCCGAGCTGGGATTTGAACCCATGAACTCTGACTCCAAAGCCCGTGCTCTTTCCACTGAGCCATGCTGCTTCTCTATGTACAGGGCACCGTACTAAGCACTTGGGAAAGTACTTGTCTTATGCTGTCGAGTCATTTCTGACCCGTAGCGACACAATGGACATACCTCTCCCAGAACTCCCCACCTCCATCTGCAATTGTTCTGGTAGTGTATCCGCACAACAATATTACAGACGCATTCCCTGTTGACAGTGAGCTTCCAGTCTAGAGGGGGAGACAGATATTAATATAAATTTAAAAAATATGGATATCTACATAAGTGCTGTGGGGCTGAGGGGGTAGTGAATAAAAAGAGCAAGTCAGGGTGATGCAGCGCTTAGTACAGTGCTTAATTAAGTACAATGCTTTGCACATCATAAGTGCTTAAGAAATACCACAGTATTAGTTCCTTTATACAGACATGCCTGGGGTGTGTTCACGTATATATCATCTCTTTATTTTTATGGTAGAGAGAAAAGAATGAAGGAATGGATGTTAAGAATTTGTTAAATTTGAGTTTCTCAACAATGCCACAAGAAATGCCACAACACTGACATAATCTCATAAGGAAAAAGCCACAGCCTGATTAGAGAGTAAGAGTCATGATAAATAACAGTAGAACAATAATGTTTCTTAAACTACACACCAATTTTAAACCCCCAACAAAGGCTACACCCTTCCATCTTCCACTGAGGCTGTAACTGCATGCTTGACAGACCTTGGTGTGGAGACTGGGTTCTGTAAAAATATGTATTCAATCCCACTGTGTAAACTCTTCACAGCAAGGGAATTTTATTTCTTCAGGCTGGGCTCCCTAGTCCATGTCCAGGGAGTGTGGAAGTGAAGTTCGATTCCTAGGTTTATCTCCCTGCAGCCTTAGAATGACGGTCATTTCTCACATTCCTAATCCAAGGGTCAAACTCAGTAGCCCTTCCATAAAACTGAATTCATATTTTGATATTCGCGTTCTCTGGTGCAAATGCTTAAAGCCACATTTGGGAACAAATGCATTGTGTTTTCTTGTCCTTGCCTGGTAGCACCTGCTGTTTCACTTTTAAGGCTTGAGGTTATGAGCACCATAATAATAATGTTGGTATTTGTTAAGCGCTTACTATGTGCCGAGCACTGTTCTAAGCGCTGGGGTAGACATAGGGGAATCAGGTTGTCCCACGTGGGGCTCACAGTCTTAATCCCCATTTTACAGATGAGGGAACTGAGGCACAGAGAAGTTAAGTGACTTGCCCACAGTCACACAGCCGACAAGTGGCAGAGCTGGGATTCGAGCTCATGAGCCCTGACTCCAAAGCCCGTGCTCTTTCCACTGAGCCACCATTTAATCAGGAGCTAGGAAGAAAACTGCTCACTAATTGCCACTCATTAATAAGTAAGTTTATGCAATAGATCTACCTGCCCCAGCAATTTGGAGGTAAGAGAGAAGAGCTCGGGAAGAACAAACCCATAAACTCTCACTGTGATTATACCTCCTGAGCCAGATTCTCCCATTACTTCAGCAACTCCCCTAGTGTTGATTAGGAGCCCTAGTGTTGATTAGGAGCCCTAGTGGCCTGAATGAGTTCTTGTTTTGCAGGTAATTCTTTGGTTTCAAATTGAGTGTGATAGTCACACTGACCTGCAGCTTCTTTTTCAATTGCCCAATGTGACATTGACGAATAAAATAGGTTACCTAACATAACCAGAGAGTAACATAGACACCAGTATAATGTGGTGCATTTTATATTAATTAGTTATCTAGTAAAATGCTCCTTTTATGCATGGGCTATTTATAGGATATCCTTTTCTATTTTGATCCCTTTTCCATTCCTGCCTTCCATAAAAATGAATTCACATTTTGATGTGCTCTTCCTCCTTTGCTCACTTTTGCCAGCGTTTTTCCCCTCTTGATAGACAATGGGAGGTTTGAGGAAGTGACACTGAGTGGCTGCTGTTAGAAAATGGAAGGACTGTGATGATTTCACCCCTTCTGTGTTCTAACCACCAACTTCATCCTCAACATTTGAAGGAGGGAGGGAGGAAGTAAGTCAGAGCCAAGCATCGTGTTGCTACTGTCAGAAGCAGAATCCTGAGCTGCATCAAACAGAAACTCCTTACCATCGGCTTTAAAGCACCAATCCCCTTGCCCTCTCCTACCTCTCCTCGTTACTCTCCTACTACAACCCAGCCTGCGCACTTCCCTCCTCTAAAGCCAACCTGCTCACTGTACCTCGATCTCATCTATCCAGCAACTGACCTCTCGCCCACGTCCTGCCTCTGGCCTGGAATGCCCTCCCTCGTCATATCCAAAAGAAAAGTACTCTACCCCTCTTCAAAGCCTTATTGAAGGCACATGACCTCCAAGAGGCATTCCCTGCCTGAGACCTCTTTTCCTCTTCTCCCACTCCATTTATTCATTCCTCCCTCTCAGCTACAGCACTTATGTACATATCTGTAATTTATTTATTTATATTAATGTCTCTCTCCTGCTCTAGACTGCAAGATCGTTGTGGGCAGGAAATGTGTCTGTTATATTGTTATATTGTACTCTCTCAAGTGCTTAGTACAATGCTCTGAACACAGTAAGCTCTCAATAAATACTTTTGATTGATTGTTATATACAGTATATCAATCGTGTGTAGATACACACATATATGTTTATATAAATTAAAAATACTAAAAACTTTGCTCTCTGGCACATTACCATCAAGAAATCTGTAGAAACTGACAGGATAAGGAGACACCTATTGAACCTTGAATCTCCAGAATGAGGTGACAGCCAATGAAATTTGAGGGTGGAAGGTTCAAAATAAACAAAAGGAAACACTTCTGGTTGCAATGCACTCTAGTCAGGGCTTGAGAATTACAAAAAAAGCTAGTGACACATTCCTTGCCCATAAGGAGCTTTTACTCCAATGGGGGAGAGAGAGATAAAACATTTATTTACATAATGATAAACGCAATAAATGAATCCCCAAGAAGAACTGAGATCATCTGTGCTGGAGCCTCCCCACCCCCTGAGGGGGGCTGGCCCACACCCACAGCACTAGGAGAAGAACTAGGAGAGGACAGTGGGAGCTAAGCTGTCGAGACAGATTGGGAGGGAGTAGAAGCCGTTGGATTTGGTGACTTTAGAGAAGACAGTTTCCACGGAGTGAAGGGGGCAGATGCCAGATTGGAGGGTGTGAAGGAGAGAACTGGAGGAGAGGAAGTGGACACAGTGGGTGTAGACAACTTGCTTGAGAAGTTTGGAGAGGAATGTAGGGGGAAGATGGGGCGATAACTGGAGGGAGCCGTGGGGTCAAGAAAGGATTTTTTTAGGATAGGGGAGGGATGAGCATGTTTGAAAGCAGTGGGGAAGAAGCCATTCAGAGTGAACAGTTGTAGATCGCAGTCAAAGAGGGAGGAAGGGAGGGGGCAAGCATTTCGATAATGTGTGACAGTGTGAAAGGATGGGGTCAAAAGCACATGTGGAGAGGGTAGATTTTGAGGGGAGGCAGGAGATCTCCTGCTGAGACATCGCTGGGAAAGACTCATTCATTCATTCAATAGTATTTATTGAGCGCTTACTATGTGCAGAGCACTGTACTAAGCGCTTGGAATGAACAAGTCAGCAACGGATAGAGACAGTCCCTGCCGTTTGACGGGCTTACAGTCTAATTGGGGGAGACAGACAGACAAGAACAATGGCAATAAAAAAGCTAGTGACACATTCCTTGCCCATAAGGAGCTTTTACTCCAATGGGGGAGAGAGAGATAAACCATTTATTTACATAATGATAAACACAATAAATGAATCCCCAAGAAGAACTGAGATCATCTGCGCTGGAGCCTCCCCACCTCCCTCGACTCCCTCGAGAGTCGAAGGGGGGGCAGGAGCATGGGGGAGAGAGGAGGAATGGCACAGGTGGGGTTGACTTGGGGTGAGCTGGGATTTGGGTTGCAGGGATGGGGTGGGGGGAGATGCCATATGAGGGCAGGTGCCTACTCCATGTGACTCAGTGTTCAAGGCTCCTCGTTTGACCTTGGAATAAAGTAGGGGCTGTGTGTGTGATTTCAGTTCCTGTTTAGTCCATTGTTCCAAGTCTTTAACATCCACCCACGTTTCCCCATACAGAGAGAAAATGAGTAATCACAGCCTGCTCTTTTCCCTCAGATGTTTTATCTGGATCCACCCTGCCCCGCATAGAAGCAACCCCACCTGCGGCTTTACTGTGGCTACCCCTTTGTTGGGCCAGGGGAATTCTGGGTAAAAAGATCTTGTAGTCGTCATGGCCCCTGATCCACTAGGTAAACATATGGTCTACAGAGGTTTAATAGATCATCTCTACTAACTCTCTTGAGCTCTCTAAAGTATTTAGTACAGTGTTTGGCACAGAGTAAGCACTAATTCATTCATTCATTCAATTGTATTTATTGAGCACTTAGTGTGTGCAGAGCACTGTAATAAATGCCACTGATTGATCGATTGATTAGATGATAACTACTTTTATCCTTACATTTTTTTCTTTTTTTATGGTACTCGTTAAGTGCTTATTATGTGTCAAACACTGTTCTAAGCACTGGGGTAGGTACAGATCATTTAGGTAGGACCTAGTCCTTGTCCCACATGGGGCTCACAGTCTAAGAAGGAGGGAGAACAGGTATTGAATTTCCATTTTACAGTTAAGGAAACTGAGGCACAAAGAAGTCAAATGTCTTGCCCAACATCACACAGCAAGCAACTGCAGAGCTGGGATTAGAACCCAGGTCCTCTGACTCCAAGGCCCATGCTCTTTCCACTAGTCCATGCTGCTTCCAACAGTACCACCCAGATGTTATTTTTATAACAAAATAATACAGTGAAATACTTTTTTCAAGTTATTTTTTTGCAAGGGATGAACTGGAGAATCTGTGCTACTTCCCTATCAAATATTTAAAACAGGACATCATATTAAGACTTTGGCTAACTCACTAAGGGTAGTAGACTCTTTTCGAAGATATTTTATATAAAGAGAGCTGAGTTTTAACAATAATTTTAGGGTTTTTTTTCTAGAGAAGGCTAATTTTATATAGCAGAACCTTATTTGAATAAATTTCTAATTTAAAAATTGCATTGTAGTTAAACTACAAGTAGTTAATGTGGTGAGCATGTAAGTAAGATTGGGCATGTTGTGAAAAACTTTCAGAATATGGCCTTTCTCCTCCAAAATGTTTTACCAGTTCCACCGCTTTAACAAAATGCTGGCTTCTGTTTTTGAGCCAAAGTATTTCAAATAATTCAGGTGGTCAGGAATTGAAACCCATCTCATTGGACACCTTTCCTCTAACTTATATCCCAGGAATGTATGAAAACTTAACCACTGCATCACTCCAGGTTTTGGCAACATGCATAATTAATTACTTCATGCTTACTAGCTAGGAAAGTAAGCAGACTTTTTTCCCCCTCCCTTGTTAATCAGGGTGCTCAGTTTCCTGTATTCTAATGCTTAAAAATGTGAAAAAACAAGTTTATGGTATCAGTGCCAGTTCTGGTTTTCACCAGCAGCAGATAAAAACCCCAATATTTGTGTTATTATGAATTACATTATGTTGAAAATTTAGTGATAATTTACTACCATTATACTATGGTATAGTGGAGGGGCATTATTTATTATAGGTTTATTAAATTTAGAATATTGTAACACTCGCTTTATGTAGGTGTCTGTATTACATTAAAAGGAGTAATCATAGGTTGCTGAACATCACACATCTTTATTTTATATCACTCTGCCCCCTTTCTGTTACACCTCAGTATATTTATAGGGCTCCTACTGAACTTAAGGGGGCACCCAGAAAAGGAAACTGCTAAATTAATGGCTTTGCCTGCTTCACTGGAAACATGCAATTAAGAGGATGGGCCAGTGACCTCTTGAATGTTGATAAAGAAGTAGGTCCACGCAGTGAACTTGTATAGTGCTTTTATTTTCCAATAGTGCTTTCATATCAATTATTATTATGTCATTATCTCCTGTTATTAAGGCTGGATCGTCACGCCGGGTAGACGTTTTCATGAGCCCACTTCTTGGTCCGGTCCCCAGTTGGAGCTTAGGCTAGCAATGATAGGAATGCCTGGACTTTGAGACCTGATAAAGTGGTCCAAAATAAGAATGACTCTCAGCCCTTTTGCATCATCAAAATAAGATGAGAGGGAGTGGGACTCCATCTGTGCAGATTATTTGTAGCCAAAGATAGATGACAAGACCAGGCTGGCAGTGCAAAGGAGCTTATAAGTCAGTAAGATTGGACTTCAAGGCTTCAAGCAGTGAGAGGAACTTCCCCATGGGCTAAGGAGATTTGCTCTCCTCCTCCCCCTTCCCCAACCCTGAACCCAAGGGTAGCTATCTAGATATCACCACCAGTTTATGGATCGGTGCGAGGGCAGGAATAATAATAATAATAATGGTATTTGTTAAGTGCTTACTATGTGCCAGGCACTGTGCTAAGTGCTGGGATAGGTACAAGCTAATCAGGTTGGACCCAGTCAATGTCCCACATGGGGCTCACAATCTTTTCCCCATTTTACAGATGAGGCAATTGAAGCACAGAGAAGTTAAGTGATTTGCCTAAAATCACACAGCAGGCAAATGGAAGAGCTGGGGTTAGAACCCAAGTCATTCTGACTCCCAGGTCCACGCTTGGTTCCTATCAAAATGATCGACTGATGGGCTTGGGAACCATAGTTGAGGTGTCCATGGAGATCAGACTGGGCCCTAAATCTTAACACAGGCAGACCTCTACTGGACAGGATAGGAACGACTTTGCTAATTGTATCATCTTTCTTGTTTCCATTACCCTATTTGTGATAAGATTTGGGGCTTCACATGGAAAGATAATTGTCCATCTCTCTGGCCACCTACCGGATAGCTAATTCTCAGGCATGGTGACTGTAGCGTTCTGTAAATAATGGACAGCCACCCAGAAGTTTCCAGTGTCCCTCTCACTCTTATAGCTTTCTCCGTGGTTGTGGGGCATTTGGCTGGTAGGGAGGGTTGGTGTGAGAGCTTACCATATTTACTTGCCACTTAGTATTTAATTTCAGACTATTATGTTTATGATTATTCTTATATGCAGCCCACAATAGGAGTTGAAAATCCAACTTTCATTGAACTTTCATTCCTTTCTGAAGTTTCTGCTCCAGGTGGTTCTACTCACTTCTTTCAAAAAAGAACCAGGTTCTGTGCACTCCTTTCTTAGACTGAAGAAATTGAAAACCCTTCTTCCAAGGTATTTATACTGCCCATTATCTCCTTTCTCATGCCATTCACCTTATCGAGGTTTGCTCCTTGCTCTTGTTCTTTGGAATATCCAAATCCTCCTCATCTGTATGAGATATATGAGAGAAACACTTCAGTGTGAGTTTACATGGGGAAACAAAGGGAAGTGGACTGTCTCTACTCCTCACCCCCCACATCCCCTGGACAGTCACAGGGTCACACAATGTGGTCCTTTTACAGCATAAAACCTGGTTCTGCATGATATTTTATTGGAGTGCTGTAGTCCCAGAAATTTTGCTTTAATGGTTTGTCTGGCTTTCCTGTTATGGTAACTCCTTACGTGTCTCTTTGAGAAATTAAAAAGAGCCACATTTGGTAAAATACGAGAATTACTTAAAAGACGGGAACTTTAAGGGGAGATGGAAAAATGTACTTGCATTTCTACTGTATTTTTATGTCGGTGTACCCAGACTACAGAGGGCACCATAAGAGGAAATAACAGGCCTTTCTGTCATGGGGTACAGGTCATGAGGGAGGATCTATTTGCATGCCATGTCAATCACTCTCTGAAGGGCTGGGTCACCAGGTGCCATCACCTGGAGCTCAACCAATTTCAGCAGAGGATTGGGCCAGAATAAAGTGGAGGTCAGAAGGAATTGTTTAAAAAGGGACCCAGAAAGGAGAAATTTGGTCTTACTTCCCTGCTCTGAAGAAGTTTTATATCTTGGCTTTCAAGCCAAAGAAACCATGCAGAGAGCCATCCCTGAAGATGAAAGTGTTAGGAGAGCCACCTTGCTAAGATACCAGGAATGAGAAGGCTTAGGAGCTGTTTGCCATCCAGGCGTTCGAAAGGATTAAAAGTGATATGAATTCTAGCCAGAATCCAAAAAGGGTCTCTGCCTGAGTACTTTGCAGAACTTTGAAGCTCTGATTGTCCATATATGCTAACAAACAACATTTTTATGAGAGCTACATTTGAAAAGAATGCAAGAAAGTAAATTCAAATAATAATAATAGTAATAATAATTGTAGTGTTTATTAAGCATTCATTAAGTGCCAGGCACTGTACTAAGAACTGGAGTAGATACAGTTTAAGCAGATAGAACACAGTCCCTGTTTCACATGGGGTATGTAGTCTAAATAGGAGAGAGAATAGGTATTGAATCCCCATTTCACAGATGAGGAAACTGAGGCCCAGAGAAGTGAAGTGATTTGCCTGAGGTCACACAGCAGGCATGTAGCAGAGCCAGGATTAGAATGAGATCCTCTGACTCCCAAGGCTGTGCTCTTTCCACTAGGCTACGCTATTTCAAATAGAAATTTTAAAACCTCAAACTAAGATACACACTGGAATGACTACCAAATAGCTCATCAGCCTCCACTTTCCCAGCCTGCCTTCCCATCAGCTTAATTAGGGGCTATCAATGTGGAGCCAGCTCTGAAGAGGCAGATGAGACTCTTCACTCCTTCAGACCCAGAAGAGAAAGAGCAGAAAAGAGGGGCTTTCCTACTATTGGCTGAGGAGCCAGTCTCCTTATGGAATGTTCCAGTAGCTCTTGGGAGGAGGGGGAAGGGGTTGTGCTACAACTCATTTTGGCAGACTAGCTAGCCTCCTCCCAGAGAATATCCCAGTATCTGGGATGGGGGGAGAGGGGTGAAGGGTGAGGGGGTAGTATTTCTTCTCCCTTCCCTGCAGCACTCTCTCCAGGCCTTTGACCATGATGTCAAACAAAAGCTTCCCTTCACTAGGGGAATACTAAGGAAAACAAAACCTTCTCAACTAATTTTTAAAAAGATATATATGACCTCTGTTTATTTCATTTCAAAAGCTACCTTTTAAATCAGTCCAGTCTTTGTGAATCCACCCGCAGCTAGTTGACAACTATTTACATTTTGCACTACTGGATAATTGAACTAGTTGACAGTCGAAGAGGTCACCAAAGAAACACTGGATGGAAACTGAAAAAGAATCTCCTTTACTCCAAGAAAAAAGATATTATATTGGATTTTTTTTATCCTGCAGATTAAACATCATATAGGGGATGCAGGAGAGTGGAAACTTAGGCAGAGCATATGAAGCATGCTCCTTTGTGGGAAACATCACAGGCTAGTGGATAGAGTACAGGTCAAGGCGTCAGAAGGACCTGGGTTCTATTCCTGGTTCCACCACATAGCTACTGTGTGACCTTGGGCAAGTCACTTCACTTCTCTGGGCCTCAGTTACCTCATCTGCAAAATGGGGATTAAGACTGTGAGCCTTATGTGGGACAGGGACTGTGTCCAACTTCTTATGATCTTGTATGTACCTCAGTGCTTAGAACAGTGCTTGACAAATAGTAAGCACTTAACAAATACCATTATTATTAGCATATGAGAGCTAGAAAGACATTTTCAGGGGTATTAGCAAAGCCCATTTATGTGAGTAGCTGTATATTCAAGTTTCTCTACTTTTTGCTCAGAATAAAAGCATCAAGATTGATGAAGCATCCAGTATCTTTCAAAATGTAAGCTGGACTAGAGAAATTTTTAAATTACCCCAAGGAGGTATTGCATTATCTTAAACATTAATATGTAATGGTTAAGAATGCCATTGCTGGCCATACTGTCAGCTCTGTCAAAACTCGAGCCAAACCCCGAAATAATTTTAAGAGGAGCTGGCCAGCATTCTCAAAGTTTATTTGATCATTGATAATGGTTGTTTTTCAGTATATCTGGCCCTACTCATAGCTTGTAGTAGTATTATTAGGAGATTAGTGGAGTTTTTTGGTGACTGTTCATTAAAAAATGCCATGTGAGGATAAGAGGCAGTTTCTCCTCAGTTGACTGACAGGCCCATTTAGTCATTGAAGAAAAATTGTAAATTCAGAGATACATGAGGAGTATGGGAAAGGAAATGGCAGACCTACTGAGGGCAGAGAATCGCCTGTCAAACGGCCCTTGTAGTCTATATACAGATTCCGCACAAATCCTCAACTGGCTATTTCCTCCTAAGAACTAATAAAAGCATGAATCTACTTTTTAGATTCATACGAGATTCACGTCCTGATTAAACATCTGCATCAAACAGAAACTCCTTACCATCGACTTTAAGGCACTCAATCAGCTCTCCCCCTCCTACCTTAACTCACTCATCTCCTACAACCCAACCCTCACCATAGTTCCTCTAACACCAGCCTACTCACTGTGCCTCAGTTTCGTGGTGAGGCTCCCAGGCATGAGTGAAGCTCATGGGGATATCCCATCACTCTTCCCCCGCAAGAAGTTGGGATGCAGTGTGGTGAGGTTTGTATAACACCTCCTTCCCCTCCCCTTCATCCCCGAAGAGCTGGGAAGCAGTGTTGTGAGGCTCGTTAGAGTGTATGAGGCTCACAGGGAGAAGCCACCTCCAGGGAGTCAGGATACAGCATTGAGAGGCTCATGGGGGTGTGTGAGGCTCACGGGGAATTGCCCAGACCTGCCCTCTGCCATCTGCGTCTTATTGCATTATATGATGGACAGATGTTCCAAACGAATCAGATCCCGTCAGTAGGAACCAATCGGAGGTTGTGGCTCCTAAAGGAGAAGGTGATCGAAAGCCTTGAATCCAGTGGTCATAAACTTCCAGGCAATGTGGCAGGAGATGGGAAGCCACGGAAAATTTTTGAGGATTGGAGTGGTACTTTCAGAGTGATGCTTTTTTCACAAATGCAGTTGATGCCAACCTTTTTCAAGTATTTAATTTGTTAATTTGTTCATTCATGTGGCACTGCTTCCTTCTCCATACCCATGATGAGCAGAAGGGGTGCTCAAATGAACAGGAAAACAGTTGCAGGAGTACCTGTCCAGGAAAAATGTGCAAACATGCAGCTCTACCAGGCTCATATATTGATCATTAGTTCACTGCATATGTTCAAACCAATAAGACGTGTGTCTGTATAAGCAAATACAAATTGATGGCACCCATGATAGGCTGGAGCAGGCAGAATTGTATCCGTTTGGAAGATCTGCAGTAATGCACATTTAGTTCATACGTAATGCACTCTTAATTTACTAATCCACTAATTGGAGTCCTAGTGACTTGAGAACTTTCATAACAATGGGCTTTTGATGCTACTTGGGGGGTCTGAAAACTCTTATTTGGCAGTATTCTGTAGTGAAGAGTTAGTCGTATTTATTCCAAGGGGAATCTGGTTGATGATACAGTATTCCTAAAATCTACATTTGAAAAAGGAGCAAGAAATGAAATAGCTAGTGACTGGTAGTAAATTCATTACATAGTGCTCTAACTGACTGAGAAAGTAAGTTAATCTTCTGAGTGACTAATATATTCCTTAAGAGTAAGAAAAGTACATCAGGATCCTATAGCTGAGTTTACGATTCTCTATGTTCTTCTTTGTCGTCGCACTGTTCTTTTCTCATGATTGTTTATGGATATAATAATCATCCATTTAGATAATAATAATAATAATGGTACTTGTTAAGCACTTACTGTGTACCAAACACTGTTCTAACTGCTGGCGCAGATACAAGTTAATCAGGTTGGACACAGTTCCTGTCCCACATGGGGCTCACACTCTTAATCCCCATTTTACAGTTGAGATAACAGAGGTCCTAGAAAAGTGAAGTGATTTGCCCAAGGTCACACAGCAGACATGTCACAGAGCCGGGGTTACAACGCAGGTCCTTGTGACTTTCAGTCTCATGCTTAAGCCACACACCAGCTCCTCTCCTCCCAGTTCCCCAGGGTACGAACCCTAAGGTGGGGCATGGGGAGTACTGGGCACAGCAGTCCTATTTTGGTGTGGGGGGGCTTTTGATATAAACTTTAAATCTGGGGAGGCTTTAGAAAGGAAGAGTTTAATTTGTGATGTCAAGTGCAGTGTGTAACATTCCATTCATAACTCCACTTCTTGAGTGATACCACACTTCCCGGCAGAGCTGAAACTACTCAGTGAGGTTTGAAAACTTGAGGTGTAATGTAAACACTGTTTCCTTGCTTCTTTCATCATATGGTTACACCTGAACTTCAACTCTCACCAAATGAAAAGATAAATACATTCTGGAATTGGTTGAACTTCCTGCCGGAAGTCAAGTTATGTGTATGTTTTCATATCCTACGCATGGCTTTGTGGGTTGATAACCTGCCTCCAGCTGCCCACTGGTCTGATTGGGAGAGAACTGCCTCTGATAACTGTATGTATAATATTGTGCAGTTGGCCTCATAGCCATCTCCACCACATTAATCATACATGCACATTAAGTGGAGAAAAACCACAAAGTCTTTATCTAAATAAAAGTTTCCCCTTTTTATTTGATAGAACAGGTTCTATCAAGAGCACGTATTCACACTGTAGTTTTTTGGATTAGATGGATTTGACTACCCAAAGCCCTTAAAACCCAAATAGTTGGAATAAAACTGATTTAATAATAATAATAATATTGGTATTTGTTAAGCGCTTACTAATGTTGGTATTTGTTAAGTGCTTACTATGTGCCGAGCACTGTTCTAAGCGCTGGGGTAGACATAGGGGAATCAGGTTGTCCCACGTGGGGCTCACAGTCTTAATCCCCATTTTACAGATGAGGGAACTGAGGCACAGAGAAGTTAAGTGACTTGCCCACAGTCACACAGCCGACAAGTGGCAGAGCTGGGATTCGAACTCATGAGTCCTGACTCCAAAGCCCGTGCTCTTTCCACTGAGCCACGCTACTATGTGCCGAGCACTGTTCTAAGCGCTGGGGTAGACACAGGGGAATCAGGTTGTCCCACGTGGGGCTCACAGTCTTAATCCCCATTTTACAGATGAGGGAACTGAGGCACAGAGAAGTTAAGTGACTTGCCCACAGTCACACAGCCGACAAGTGGCAGAGCTGGGATTCGAACTCATGAGCCCTGACTCCAAAGCCCGTGCTCTTTCCACTGAGCCACGCTACTATGTGCCGAGCACTGTTCTAAGCGCTGGGGTAGACACAGGGGAATCAGGTTGTCCCACGTGGGGCTCACAGTCTTAATCCCCATTTTACAGATGAGGGAACTGAGGCACCGAGAAGTTAAGTGACTTGCCCAAAGTCACACAGCTGGCAAGTGGCAGAGCCGGGGTTCAAACCCATGACCTCTGACTCCAAAGCCCGTGTTCTTTCCAGTGAGCCACGCTGCTTCTCAGCTTCTTTGATTTAGTAGTCAAAGCATTAGAATTACCTTTCAATAAATCATTAAGTGGTATTTACTGTACATCAAGTGCTGTACTGGACGCTTGGGAGAGTACAGTACAGTAGCGTTGATAGACACATTCCTGGCCCACAAGAAACTGAGCTGGGAGGCAGGATGGTCTAGTGGATAGAGCACAGTTCTGGGAGTCAGAAAGACCAGGGTTCTAATCCTGGCTACGCCGCTTGTCTGCTTTGTGACCTTGGGCAAGTCACTTCACTTCTCTGGGCATCAGTTACCTCATCTGTAAAATGGGGATTAAGACTGTGAGCCCCTTATGGGACAGGAACTGTGTCCAACCTGATTAGCCTGTATCTACCCCAGTGTTTAGTACAGTGCCTGCCACATAGTAAGCACTCAACAAATACCATAAAAAAAAATGAAAACTCACAGTCTTGATGGGGAACTGTCATTAAAATTAATCAATGACAGGGGACTGGGAAAGTATAACGATGTGAACATAAGGGCTGTGGAACTGGGAGTGGGTTGAGTATCAAATGCTAAAGGGTTACAGGCCCAAAGTGCATAGGCAATATAGAAGGCAGGCTGAATAAGAGAAATCAAGGCCTAGTCAGGGAAGGCCTCATGGAGGCGGTGTGATTTTGGTAGGACTTTGAACATGGGGAGCGTGGTGGTCTGTCGGCTATGAAGGGGGAGAGAGTTCCAGGCCAGAGGGAGGATGAGAGCAAGAGTTCAGTGATGAGATAGATAAAATTGAGGTACAGAGAGTAGGTTGGTGTTAGAGGAACAAAGTGTGCAGATTGGGAGGTAGTAGACTGTAAATTCCTTGTGGGAATGGAACATGTTTATCAAATCTGTTTCATTGTACTCTTCCAAGTGCTTAGTACAGTGTTCTGCGCACAGTAAACATTCAATAAATATCATTGATGATGGTAATAGTAGGCTATCAGTGAGATGAAAGGAAGATGGGGAAAACTGATTGAGGTCCTTAAGGAGTTTCCATTTGATGTGGAGGTGGATGGGCAGCTATTGGAGGTTTTTGAGGAGTGAAGAGACATGGTTTTTAAGGAAAATGATCCAGGCAGCAGAGTGAAGTATGGACTGTAGTGAGAAGAAACAGGAGGCATGGAGTTCAGCAAGGAGGCTGATGCAGTAGTCAAGGCAGGATAGGATAAGAGCTTGGATCAGCACGATAGTAGTTTTGATGGAGAGGAAAGAGCAGATTTTAGCAATATTGCGGTGGCAGATTCAACCGGATTCAGTAATGGACTGAATATGAGGGTTGAATTAGGGAGGTGAGTTGAGGATAATGCCTAGGTTCTGGGCTTTTGAGACAGGAAGGATGGTGCTGTTGTCAACAGTAATGGGAAAGTTGGTGGGGAAGACCGGGTGTGGGTGGGAAGATGAGGAGTTCTGTTTTGGACATGTTAAATCATTTACAGCTTTACATTGGATATGTCAGTGTGAGGCATGAGTATTATTTGAAAACACATTTTTGAAAGAAAAAATATAACTGAGCCCCAAATCTACATGAGGCCAGCCTATCAGTATGTAACAACGTAACATTAATGGGAATCCCCTCTATACACTCAAATTTGATTTTTTTGTAGCTGGGCCTTGCTACTTCTGTCTCTGAGACAGCACCAGGAACCTTGATATCAACCTGTTTATCTTATTGCCCAGACTGCATTTTTCTTTGCTCTCCTGACTTTCTCTTTGGGTGGCAGAGTCTCCAGAGGCCAGGTAGGTTGATGACTGGTTGCTGGAAGAACCAAGTCATCAGCTATCCCAGACAGATAGTGAATTGAAACATTTCCTAGGCCAGTTAGGAGGCATGCATTAGGAACACCAAAACTGCCCTGTTACTGTGACCCCAGCCTATTTGCTTTTCAGCCCTTCTATGTGAAATTTGGCAAAAAGCAGCAGAAGCAATCTCCCTATTATTAGGCGGTAACAGAATCAGTCACCTTTAATGCATCTCAGACCTAGAAGGAGTCCAGAACTTTTTACAACCTTTTAATAGGTTTGCCATGTTCAGACATGGGCACTGATGTAATATTGAGTTAGAATTAGAGACTGAAGTAGCAGTGGAGGTGGTGGTAGTAGTAGTAATACTACTACTACTACTACTACTAATAGTAATAATGTTGGTATTTGTTAAGTGCTTACTATGTGCCAAGTACTGTTATAAGCGCTGGGGTAGATGCAAGGTAATCAGGTTGTCCCACGTAGTCTTCATCCCCATTTTACAGATGAGGTAACTGAGGTACAGAGAACTGAGGTACCTCCAAACCTGTGCTCTTTCCACTGAGCCACGTTGCTTCTCAAGAGAAGCAACGTGGCTCAGTGGAAAGAGTCGGGCTTTGGAGTCAGAGGTCATGGGTTCGAATCCCGGCTCGGCCACTTGTCAGCTGTGTGACTTTGGGCAAGTCACTTAACTTCTCTGTGCCTCAGTTACCTCATCTGTAAAATGGGGATGAAGACTGTGAGCCCCACGTGGGACAACCTGATTCCCCTGTGTCTACCCCAGTGCTTAGAACAGTGCTCGGCACATAGTAAGCGCTTAACAAATACCAACATTATTATTACTACTAGTAGCAGTATTCACTGAACACCCACTTATTTTTTTAATGGTATTCGTTAAGCACTTATGATTTGCCAGGCACTGAACTAAGCACTGGGGTAGATGAAAGATAATCAGGTTGGACACAGTTCATGTCTGACATGGGACTCACTGTCTTAATCTCCATTTTACAGATGAGGTAACTGAGGCACTGAGAACTTGGGTTACTTGCCCAAGGTCACACTGCAGACAAGTGGATCTGGGATTAGATCTCAGGTCCTTCTGAGTCCCAGGCCAGTGCTCTATCCACTAGGCCAGGCTGCTTCTCAAGTGCTTCTCACTTGGTGTGGTACGCTGTATTACGTGCTTAGGAAGCCCAGAATAATGCAGAAACACAATCCCTGCCTAAAAGGAACTTAGAGTCTGACAGGTGAGACAGACATAAAAATATTTACAGACTGTTAAAATAAATACATTTAGCAGACATATATACATGATTGCTAAGGAAGCTATAAATAAATTTATAAATGCTGGAGTTGGTGGTAAGGATGCTGTGGCTCAGAGTACTGGAAAATTAACTGGGGAAGGCTCTTTGGAGGAGGGGGGACTTTAGGAGTAATTTGAATGTGGGCAGATCTGTTGGGGAATGGTTTCACCAGATTAGAATCCCACTGAACTTCATCTTGAATCTGGTTTAACCCCAACATAAACCCATTTTTTTCAATGCTGGCAGAACAGAACAGCTTTGCATATAAAGAGTTTCTTCTGAAACATCTTCATAACAGAATATATTTTGAATGACATGGTTTAAATTTTTCTTAAAGTATAAATCAGTTTTTAAAAATCAGAAAGGGTTGGGAAACATATTTTGAATTCTGCAAAAGCTCTAACTGATTGACAAATAGGTCTAGACCATTGAACTATAGGCAAAGTCCAGGTTAAGCCATAATAATTTTTAATACTCATCATCTGCAGTGTTCCCAACTGAGGTTGAAATTAGTTATAAATTTTCCCATAGGGATACTTTTCGTATGAAATCTGGCTCGTGAGAGTATGATGTAAAAGTATACAGTTATTTCTAAAACTAATTACCCATGACCATCCTATATAGGAACATCTCATATACAAGCATCATTTCATTTTTCATTTTTCATTTATGCTAACATTATCCTGTTAACTGAAATTTGGGACAATTAATGTTTGGAGTTTCTGATACAGAGTGAGACCAATCAAGGGTTAGATAAGGACCCAGTCATCCCTTCACCTGACAGCAGCTTTACCTCATCTGGAAAATGTGGATTAAGATTGTGAACCCCATGTAGGACATGGACTTTGTCCAACCTGATTAGTTTGTAACTATCCCAGTACCTAGTATAGTGTCAGGTACATAGTAAGCACTTAACAAATGCCATTAAAAAAAAAAGGAGAATTCTCATTTTTTCACCCTATATGTACATGTGTATCTCTCCGTCCAGCCAGATTGGGTGTTTTTCGTGTGGCTATATTGTGAACATTTGTATCTTGGGATATATTTTCCATTATACTTAAATGAAATTTGTTTATTGCAACATGCAATAAAACTTCCCAATTTACAGTTGAAGAAACTGAGGCACAGAGAAGTTAAGTGACTGGCCCACGGTCACACAGCAAGCAACTGGCAGAACAATTGGCAGAGCTGGGATTAGAACCCAGGTCCTCTGACTCCCAGACCTGTACTTTTTCCGGTAAGCCATGCACCATTTAATCCCCGTAATACAGATGAAGAAACCTAAGGCACCCAGAAATTAAACGACTCACTCAAGATCACACAGCAGGCAAGTGGTGGAGCTGGGTTTAGAATCCGGATTTTCTGACTCCAAGGCTCTTGCTCTTTCCACTGTTTCTCAAGCCTAGTGCCTCCTCCCCTGCCTATCCCATTCTCCAGGATCCGTTCCTTTGTCTGAACTTTAATCAGCAACTGCTGTTGCTGCAGGCCCGGCTGCCACTGCCAACACCATCGTATCCCCTCTCTCCTAACCCTTCCAAGTTTGTAGACCCATCTCCCTGCCCCAACCCCAGTTGCTGACAAGCCAGGAAGGTAAAGGCTGACTTGAGGATGCTGGCAACAACACCCAGAGCAATAGCTGTTCCACCATTTTGTCCTGGTCTGTGGTCCATCCCTGTTCCTACATTTGGGAGAGTGCAACAGAGTTTGTAGACGCAGTCCCTACCCTTAAAGAACCTACAATTCAACGAGGGAGACAGACATGTTTTAGTGTATAAACTACAGATAGGAGAAAGGAGGTAAGGGGGCTATGTGTATGATTGGTGCTTAAGTAATAAAGAATATAAAATATGTGTAAAAGTGGTATAGGTAGTTGTGAGTACTTAAATGCTGAGGGTCAGAAAAATGTTGAACAGACAACAGGGAGGATATAAGAAGAGGAATTAGACATTAATTAGAGGAATGTGATTTCAGAAGGGCTATGATAATAAGAGAGATGTGGTTTGTTGTATTTGAAGTGGGAAGGAGTTCCAGACTGGGAGAGGCCGTGAGGAAGAGGTTTGCAGTGAGAGAGATGAGTTCAAAGCACAAGTTAGCTTGAGAGGAATGAAAAATGTGAGCTGGGGTGTTGTGGGAGAAGAGAGTGGATAGATAAGAGGGAGAGAGTTGATTTAGTATCTTCAAAGCTAATGGTTGCTAGTATAGCCATGAGAAGCGGCATGGGGTGGTGGATAGAGCACAGGCCTGGGAGTCAGAAGGGCTTGGGTTCTAATCCCAGCTATGCGGCTTATCTGCTGTGTCACCTTGAGCAAGTCACTTAACTTCTCTGGGCCTCAGTTCCCTCATCTGTAAAATGGGGATTAAGACCATGAGCCCCATGTGGGACAGGAACTGTCCAACCCAATTTGCTTGTTTCCACCCCAGCACTTATATGCCTGGCGTATAGTAGTGTTTAACAAATACCATAATTATTATAATTATTATTATTAGTAACATTTATTGAGCTCCCACTTGGTGTGAAACACTGTACTAGGTATTTGGAAAGTGCAGAATATCAAGGTGGCATGTTCCCTGTCCACATGGAGTTTTCCCCTGTAAAGGGGGAGACAAATATAAAAATATTTACAACTAGAGAGGTCAGAAATAAATATACTGAGCAGATATATATACATGATTCCTAAAGACGATGTAAATAAATTTATAAGTGCTAGAGTTGACTGAAGGGATGATATGGCTCAGGGTGATTTGGTAATTAACTGGGGAAAGGTTGTCGAAGGAGGAGGATTTTAGGAGGGATTTGAATGTGGGAAGAGCTGTGACCTGTTAAATGTGGGGAGGGAAGGAGAGAGTTTCAATCTGGGGGACAGTGGGAACAAGGTACAGCTAGAAGGTTGGCTTGGGAGGTACAAAGGCACAAAGTTGGTGAATAGAGGGAGAAAAGAACAGATAGGTGCAGTTGGATTGATGGCAGGGATTCTTTTAGTCGGTTGTGAGGAAGCTTTGTTAGAACCAAAAAGGCACAGAGAGCTAGGCAAGGAATTGAAGGAAAAGAAAGATGTGGGCCAAGCTATGCTTCAGGACAATGATCCGTGCAGCAGCAGCATATGATATAGATTGGATGAGGGAGAGGCTAGAGGCTGGGATTGCCAGTGACAAGGCTAATGCGTTCATCTAGCTGTAGCAAGACTAGAGATCGTATCGGGGTGGTGGCAGTTTGGATGGAGAGCAAGAGGCAGATGCAGGCAATCTTCTGTAGGAAAAACTGGCAAGACTTGGCAGTGGATAGTAACGAATCAGTGACACCACAGCTTTCGGCTTCTGGGATGGGGAGGGTGTTTTTGTTTTGTTTTGTT
The DNA here is from genome assembly GCF_004115215.2 of Ornithorhynchus anatinus. Classification (NCBI taxonomy): domain Eukaryota; kingdom Metazoa; phylum Chordata; class Mammalia; order Monotremata; family Ornithorhynchidae; genus Ornithorhynchus; species Ornithorhynchus anatinus. Next base: position 57,003,998 of record NC_041749.1, read on the forward strand.
TTTTATGGTATTTGTTTTTCACTTAGTATGTGCCAGGCACTCTATTAAGCACTGGAGTAGATGCAAGCTAATCAGGTTGGACACAGTCCATGTCCCCACATGAGGTTCCCAGTCTTAATCACCATTTTACAGATGAGATAACTGAGAAACAGAGAAGCTAAGTGACTTGCCCAAGGTCACCCAGCAGATCAGTGGTGGAGCCGGGATTAGAACCCCGGTCCTTTTAACTCCCAGGTCTGTGCTCAGTCCACTAGGCCATGCTGCTTCTCAGCTGAGGTGAGTTGTCAACTGAGATGGGGAAGTCAGGGAGGGAATTGAGTTTAGGAAGGAAGATGAGGAGTTCGTTTTTTGTCATATTTTGTTTGTGATGAAGCAGGACATTCAAGCAAAGGTTTCCTGGACTTCTGAAGGAGTGCAGGATTGCAGGTCAGATGATAGATGGAGACTGGGGAGAGAGATTTGGGAGTCGTCTGCATAGATGTGGGAGCTGAAGCCATGTGAGCTCTCCAAGAAAGTGGGTGTTAAAGTAAGTCAGGGAACGTTAGGTGGAGGAGATGATTTGTGAGGTAAGCTGAGTTCAGATTGGTAAATATTGAGCTTTAGATAACTGTGATTGATTGATTGATTGATTGATTTAGATGCTCGTGGGACATCCATCTCCTGAAGGCAGGCGGAAATGTGAGATTGCAGAGAAGGAGAGAGATCAGACTAGCAAGGTCAATTTGGGAATCATGCACATAAAGGTGGTCATTAATGGATACACTCCCCAAGGGATTTAGTGTATGGCAAAAAGAGGACCCCAAGCAGAGCCCTGAAGGGCACCCAGAGTTAGAGGCTGAAGTCTCAGGACTGAGGCTCATGCGACATTCCTCACAGAAGACTCCAGCATCAGTGTGTATGTGTGTATGCATGTGGAGGGTGGCTTTTGTGGGGAGGGAGAAGTATAAATATGTGTGTATGTGTGTACCTGAGGAGTGTGTTGGGGCAAGTGTGTTCAAGAGTGGAAGGATTTGGGGAAAATGTGGCCCAAGATGGACCTGCAGTATTAGGGAGAGAGCAAAGGAAGAAAAAGAGAGGAGGAAGAAAGCATTGGAGTTTTTCTCCAGAAGAGGGAAAGTGAGGATGAAAGTAAGTGATTTGACTGTACTAGATGGTACTGTGGTGATGAGGAAAAGGAGAAAGGTTGTGCATGGTTCCAGTTCTTGGTCATGAGAAAAGCGAGAGTCTTCCTGTTAAGGATAGTTGGCACAAGCACAGGCCCAGGGATGCTTTCCCTAATTCTCCACTCCCTAAGCACATCCTGATTAGAGTTGGTTTATATATTGGTATTTATGCCAGTGTAATGGAAAAGTGTTTATTTTATGTGTTGGGGGGGGTGCGCTATGTGTTTGTGGGTATGGAGGTGTGCTTGCAGTTTTGCACCAGACAATAAGCTCCCATTACATTATAAACTGCTTGAAGGCAGGGACCTTGCTTTTCCCTCTGAATATCTGTTTCTCAAGCACTCAGTATAGTGCTCTACCCACAGTAGGAGCTCAGGAAATAATATTGATTGATTATTTGCCATATTTATATAGTGCAAAACATAGTAGTGGCATTTGTTGAGCGCTTACTAAGTGTCAAGCACTCTTGTAAGCACTGGGGAAGATACAAAGTAATCAGGTCAGACAAATTTAGATTTTCAGTAACAAGGTGGAAGAGGGGAGAACGGGGGGAAATGGATGAAAAAGCCAAGCAAAGCTTATCAAATATATTCTAGGCCTACTATCTGATTTCCTTAGACTTGCTGTCTTACTGCTTTTGGAGTTTTAAGTTTGTGGCATCTGATTAAGTTCAGACGTGAAGATGTGGTAAATGGCTAATGATCAGATTACCTAGGTTTTGGAGGTAAATCATGTGAGTCGACTTCTGGATTGTCTGCCTATTAACTGTGGAAATGTATGTTCAAGTTGGAATAGGAAAAACAGAATACTGTATTTCTAACCATATATGTGGCACTATCTTTTTGAAAGTAAAGTTCTTTCTATCTCTTTTTGAGCTACATTTCCCTCACTCACAGTTTGATATGCTCCATCATGTTTCTCCTTCCCATTGCCATCACGACACTTTACCCCTACTCTGGGGTCTGGAATCAATGGCCTTCCCAAAGCCACAATCAATGGCATTCCATAAGGTGTGAAAGAAGAGTACAATTGGCAGCTTTCCCACTGCCATTTCTTGCTTCCCAGAGAAAAAGCTTGTTTAACTCTGTGATGTACATGCTCGCTGAAACCTGAATGGGTAAAAATCTGAAATTAACTACCAAACTTGAATCTCTAGCACAGAAATGCCAACTTCTGTTGGTACCTGGGAAACTAAATAGCCCTCTTTTTCTTTTGCAAAAACTTCAAATTGGGTAGCTATACAATAATGGAAATAAAAATGATTTTTGAATAAAATATATATATAAAATGCCCAGCACCAGGATTCTCAAATATTAAACAGATTTTTTTTTCAGATCCTAGTCCTAAGATCACTGGCCCATTTCAATTTTTATTGAAACAAATAAACCCAATAAAAACACTTATGCTGAGAGCTGGGACTCTATAATAATAAAAAAAATCCCTCAGTTTTGAATTTATTGATTTATTTATTTACTCCAACTGGAAAATCAAGTATTGTGTTAATGTATTTTATAAGAATCACACTGCTCGATGAAATGGCTAATTTATTTTAGCGTACACATAAATAGCTAGCAATTTTCCATGAGACAGGCTAATGAAAATGATGCCATGAAATTGTCTATACTATGAGGAGTGATGGAGGCAAGTTATTATTGGTTGAGTGCTAAGACGTAGTGAACTGGCCATCATGTCTTTGAACTTTTGAACTGCTACTTGTTTGTGTGATATATTGATTTTGATATCTCTATGTTTAACTCAACTTCAGGTTTTGCACAGCAGTGTAGATAAGTAGCATATGATGTTTAATTTCATGGCTATTTGGGGTTAAAACATATCTTAGGAAGAATTCTAAACACGTTTTAATAAAACATGAGTTGCAAAGGTTTTAAGTTTCTTTCTGTAGGCTATGGATATGATAAGCACAGATGCTACTAGGGAACAGCACTAGGTTTTGATCCCCAGCCTGGATTACCAGTTTGTTTGTGAGCTGTAAAAGTGTAACCAAAGACATGTGCATTTTATTTGTAAAATAAATCTGACTTCACTCCTAATTGCATGCATAATTTTCTATCAACTTTATTTCCTTGTATAAATCTCCTCCCCTCACACTGTATGTTATCGTCTTGGTGCCTGGTACAGAGATCATCCCTGTGTTTTCATAAAGTTACTTTGAAAGGAGTGCTGCATTTTCTCCTGTTGTTTAACACTCCAAGCCTGGTTGTGCTGCACATTTTTAAACTTTGGCAGTCCTTATAGGACAACTGCTTGAAATATCTACAGCCACTCGTTTAGTCGACCGTATGAAGATATGGAAACTTGCTCAGTTTGACTCTCTAGCTGACCATGGCATTTCAGACTCAGTGCATATAGTGTCCTTCAACCCTGGGATCCACTTGCTAATCCCAGGGTGTGCTGGGTCACCCTACATGCATTATTCTTAAAAAAAATCTGTTAAAAGTATCAACAAAATGGCATTACATTTTCATTTAAGTTCATTTCTTTGGCAAAAGTTTTCTTACCTGTAGTTCTCTTTCTCTTTATATTTTACAATTAAAAAATAATATTTTTATTTATCGAAGGGCCCCATAAAATAAAACAAAGTCTTTTAAGTCAGTGTAAGAATATGGAATTGCAATGTTTGAATGCTTATTATTATTTTTTTAAGTATTCTAAAATGCCCCAATAATTTAACCCCCCGGGGAAAATGGGGGCAGAGTGTGGGAGGCAGTGAGGGGAGTGTAGGCCAGGAGGTTGGGAAGTGGGAAGTAGGAGGTACGAGTGGGAGGGAGAGGAGGGCACTTGATTCTGGGAAAGATTTTGAAAATGCATGAATCCTTTAATGATTAAACTGGCATGGATCTTTATTTGGATGTTAAAAGCTGTGCCTAACATTGCAAACATTCTCAGCAAATTTGCAGTTAGATATTTGGAAGCTGCTCACACGCGCGCGCGCGCGCGCGCGCGCGCACACACACACACACACACACACACACACACACACACACACACACACACACACACACACACACAGCCTGTTGGAACTAGAAAACAAAACTAGTGGGAAAGGCTAAAAATGGGACTGACACCAATACCATTAGCTGAAGAAAAAAAATTTCCGTTTCATTGCAACTATGTTATTGTTTACTTTACCATACACATCCTAATATGGTTACCTCCCCGTCAAAGCGGCCAAGCTAGGGGTTGAGGGGCCCCCTCAGGGAGAAGCTTCTAACTGCTTCTCAGACAATAAGAAACAAACGGCACAACTCCACAAAAGGCTTCCCGGAAAATAAGTGTCAGATAAATCCTAAAGAACTCTTGCTTCTGCCACACAGCTCTGTATATGTAAACCTGCTTTATACCATGCTGCCCAAGCTGAGCTGTATTTGTTTGGAAATGCAAGCCACTGGTTTCTTGCAATTCATTTGAGGGCTGTGGATTAATTCCTTGAGACATATCTTTGCATACGCCTTTCATGAGTTATGTTTGCTGGAGCCTTTTACTAGGAACATTAAGGTAAGAATGTTGATTTAGCCTGGGACCTTTGTCACTCAAACTAATGCTCATCAGTGATATAGACATTGTAAAGAAATACTGCTTAGGTCTTTTTGTCTCCCCACTCCCAAACCGAGATACAAAAGCAACTGCTTTTAATTTTCACGCATGGATTCTAAAAAGGCCACTAGTTTTAGATGTTGATGGAACAGAGGTGTACTCACTCTAGTGTAAACAGTGCAGAAAATACTCGCTTGGTGTTACCAATTGTCAGCAACAACAGTTTCATTAGAGGCTTTTCTGTTATTCTTGTCTACTTGTGGTTTTTCTGAACCCTCCTGGTTGTTCCAAAATCCTCATGGTCTTGAGGCTTGCCTGTTATTATCTGCAACACCAGAACAAAGGTAGGTTGTTAAACTGTGTGTTCCAGGGGAGGGACAAGTTATTTTTGGAGGGTTGTCTTCCTAGTGCATGACTGGTTGACCTAAAAGGAGAAAAAAAAAAAATCCATGGAGCCTAGGAATGAGTGAGCATGCACTGTAGCAGCTTTATGTAGTATAGTTTATTTTTATGCAATTTAAAGAAGCAGCATCCTTTATATAATGAACTGAGGTCCAGAAAATCTAAATTGATGTTACACTCTTATATGTATGCCTTTTAGTACAAAGCTGGGGGTTAGCATAGACGATTTTGTCGTGTCCAAATTTCTAGTAGCAGATAGGAGTTTCTGTTCAAATTTATCAGAATAGAAAAGCAATGGATATGTTTAATGTGAACCTTGAATTGTTTTTGCTGACTGTCATTGTAACATGCCGTTTTCAGTGACCGTCCAAGTGCTTTAATTCCCTGGGCACCTTTCAGTTATTTCTTAATTGTTCAAGTCTGTAATTTTGAAGTTCTATTGATATTGTGTTCTGCCACGGTGAAGATTTTCTATTAGCTAAATGTAGTGAATGTGGTTTGCTACATGATTAAAGTGGAAATAATATAAACCATAAGGATTATTCAAAAGAATCTGCTAAGAGAGGGCTAGAAACCTGCCTACTTTATTCTAGATTGTAGAGTAAAATCATAATTTGATGCAAGAGCAAATTAAGGATTGTGAGATATTGACCTACCTACCGTTTTAAGTGGAGTAAGGCTATTTGACATTGCTACATTTTTCCATCTTTTTCAGTAAAATTTCAAGCGCAGTTATTTTATAAGAGATAGTCCTGTGGATTGTGTTGGGTTGCATTGTACTTTTTCATTAGTTCAAACAGGAATAAAAATGAACAGTTTGTTCTAATGTAAAGTATTATTTTAAAATAGGTTTAAATACCTGCAGTTATCATTGTTGTTCAAATATGAATATTGGTTCATTTCACAGTTGCTGGGTTTTTATGGATATCTCTGCTCTAACACTGAACTTGAGTGCTAAGATTTTTATTTTACATTATCATTCTTGTACATTCCCAGCGATTTCTTGGCTTCATATCATCTTTGTATTTCCATTGCTGAGTGTGTCATTTATGTAGCCCCATGTGAAGGTGAAGCTCTTTAAAAAGAAATTAGTCCAAACTATTTAGCAAAAATCAACTTTAGCAACCAAAAGTTTTCATCTCAGAAGACTGGGGATTATTTCTGTCCTAGAATTTTGAAAGGTACAAAGTCTAAGCACAAATCGAGTCTAAGCACAAATTGGTGTACTGTAGAAACTCAGTTACATGCTTTAAAATACATTATTATTTTCTTTTGGGGCAACAGAGGAGTGATAGGAATTAGTAGCCTTTAATTAGATGAAGAGATATTCACATTTTACAGGGATTTATGTTAGAACATGGAATGGCGGGTGGCTGTTTCCTCATTATGAATACTCCCTGCACATAATGAGGTTCATCATTAGTTGATGGAGTGAATTTGCCCTAGCTCTACCTTGAAAGGCACATAATTTACATACTACTTCAGAGCTTAAGCTTTAATGGATTCCTCGATGAATAAAATGAAAAGCTACTTTCCTTAAATTTTTGAACACTGTTTAGATAATACAGATTTAATAATACATTCAATTTGTTAAATATATTTAAAAAGTGTCTTGCCTGTTTTTTGATAATATATATTTTTGCCTGCCTTGTTTTATGTCATCGTGACATGATACAGTCAAATATGTATCAGCATAAACAAATGGCAGAGGGGAGGGAGGACTGTTGAGAGGTTGGGGGGGAAGGGAGAGGAGGAAGGTGGATCATATTTTATATGGAGACTGTTACTTTGACACTACCGCCTTTCATGTACTTACCTAGAATTATTGTAAAAGCTGTCCTTGTAAAAACTCTCTTGAGATAGTCTGATAACTTGTATCCGTTGGAAAATGCATTTTCCGGGGAGAATCCTTTTTTGTTTTTTGTGTACAATTAATAATAGGAGTGTGACACTGACAAAACTAGCCCCACCTCCCTATTTATTTTAATGAGAAGAGAACAGCAAAAACTTCTTCTGTACAGTTTCACCTCTGAAACTGCTGTGTAGATATGATTAGATTAGAGTAAATTGAATTGTAGGCTGCCTAATATGTTATCAAGTCATCAGTTTATGAGAGTATTGCTCCACACCATATTTTTAACAAGTCCCATCTCTCTTTTTTTTTTTCCTAACCTGATACCCGCTGGGGTGTGAGGGAGAAGCAGCCTAAAGGGGAAAAAAGGCAGCCTAGACAGACCAGTTAGCAAGCTTCTAATGCTGAATAAGTGTGGGAAGCTAATGGAATAACATGGCATTGAACATCTTCTTTGCTTGTTCCAGACCGGTCACCCTTTTGTTGCTATCAACAGTTTGTGATGCAAGTAGAAACAGGTCCCTGCAGTTTGTCATTTTCAGTCGTGACGGAGGCGTCTAAATATACAGCAAAGTCTTGTTTTGATAGAATGCTTTATTACCAGAAAATGACGAACATATATTATCATTCCTAGATTAGTCTGTGCTGTTCTTTTTAGGTAATTTACCTCTGCTGAAGACCTGTCTGCTTCAAAATTCTTGCTATGTTCTAAAACATATATTTGTTTAGGGAGTTTTCATTGAAGTGTACATGACAATTACAGCTGTTCATTAACAAAATTGGGTATTTGTTTTAAACTTTAACCAATCACTTTGATATGCTAATTATGGTGTAATTTAATTTGAGCCCTGTAATGATGATGCCGTTATTATGGACATAAATGATGCAGTTAAGCTGAGAGTAATCTCATTTGCATACTGTACATGCCAGTAAATTAAACCCCTTCTTCGACTGCTTCAGCTTTAATTTTCCACTTCTTTTCACACAGCTCCTTTTCAGCCACTCTCTTCTAAGCCCACTTTGTAATAGTACTGACTGTTTGATGTAGAGAGTTGCTGCACCACAATAATGTAAGACACAAGATGTAACCTTTAAAGGATTCATTATCTTACTGAGGGTTCCTTTAAGAAGTAGGGATTAGCGAGTGTAGAGGGGACAGAGTTGTCCTCTCAATGGAGTATTACAGGCCCCCAGATAACAAAATTAGGTGTGTCTGTTTTGGTTGAACTCTGAAGTCAAGGTCCGGAACACAGTGATAACCCATGATTTTAAAGTGGTATTTTGATCCATTCCTTCATAGGAGCACAGTTTATTGTCACGAAAATCTGTTGTTCCGTAGGGATTCGGAATGGTTAAGGTAGCCTTGACAATGGAGCATGCAGGTCCAAAAGCTCCTCTATTCAGAATGCTGAGTCTTAAATTTTGACCAGTGTCCGAATGACTTTATTTAATCCGATCCTTTAGGGTTCTAATTGTAACCCCCATCAGGCTTATTTCTGTCACGTGGAGATGTAGGATATTTAATGACTTGTTTTCTAAATAATAGGAAGTTACATTTCTCTATCTGTTAAGATTAGACAATCAGGTTTCAGTTCGATAAAAGCCTGAACAATTAGGTGATACCGTTTAAACTGGGATTCTTTCTTTCTAACCTGTCACAGAGTGGAAAATAGTTTCAACCATTAGACGGTAGAGAATGATGAGAATGATGAGATGTAGACAGGGTGTGTGTGTAAGTTATTTTACACACACTTATTTTTGGTACGGCATTTTTCACAGTCCCCATATATAAATAAGAGCTGCCATGCAGCTCTTGATTACAAATGATGCTTTAATGTAAAATCTTTGCTCCATTTAAGCTAGGAAATAAAAAAGGGCATTGCTAAATTCTCTGAAGTAGGTTCTCCCCTTAGCATTGAAGCCAGTGGGAGTCAAGTGGGTGTAGCTGAGGACAGAATTTGACCCTTAGTGTTAAGACTAAAGACTAAAAGACTAAAAATAGTTGATTTTGTTGGGCTCCCGTAGAAGCCACTTCCTGGGCAAATGGTAGAGTATGAAAAGTATTCATTACACTCTTCCCCAGATCATTACTGCCCAGATGAGAGAATTTAATATTTGTTGCCTAATTTAGAGTTTGTCTAGTACTGGCCGGTACGTCATACAAGTATCATGTCTCTGGTAGCCCACGCTTGCTAAATCCTTTTGTTTTCTTTCCAGCCGTGCTTCAGTGGGAAACTGCTTGTTTGGGGCTCTTGCAGTCAGACAGACATTCCTGCCTCTGTGAGCTGACCAACTCTAGTGCATATTGCAAGGAAGGTTTGCTTCCGTTTTGCGCACACAGGTGGTGTGTCAAGTGTTTGTGTGTGTGCTCAGGTATGTGTGTGTGTGTGTTTGTGTATGTATTTTTTGTTTAATTTTCCCAAATCTCTGCAGGTGGGATTTGCTCATCCTTTCCTAGTTATTGCACTACTTCAGGTTAATATTACTCTATTACTGTTTACTCTCTTTTTTCAACTTTGGCATGGTTTTCTCCTCTTTGAGTCTTCAGGGATTGAGACCAATTCTTCCCCTTACATGGGGCGTAGCAGATTAGTATATGTCTACGAAGAGGTGCCTCTGCAGACTTTGTTGAGGGGCAGAGATAATAATAATAATTGTGGTATTTGTGAGACATTTGCTACATGTCAAGCACCGTGCTAAGGATTGGGATAGAGACCACACAATCAGATGGGTCAGAGTCTAAGTGGGAGAACAGGAGTTTAGTCCCCATTTTAAAGATGAGGAAACTGAGGCCCAGAGAAGTTAGGTGACTTGCCTAAGATCACCCATCAGGGAAGTGGCAGAGCCAGGATTAGAACTCAGGTCCCTTGACTCCTAGGCCCATGCTCCTTCCATCAGGCATACCACTTCCCATGTGCTTCACATGTGCTCCCACCCCATCCACTCTCTGCCCCTCATAAGAACCCAATAATAATCATTATTATGCTGGAGTGCCATGAAGACTACAGACTGCCATTTGAGACCGTGCCTGGAGGTAACATGGCTGGAGAGTTCTGGTAGTAACTTTTCCACCAAAGTGACCAGTCATGATATACTCCTTTTCAACACATTCTCAGTGCAGCTTCAACCAGAAGCAGCATGGCCTAAAGCTCTGCCAGTTGTCTACTTTGTGACCTTGGGCAAGTTGCTTAACTTCTTTGTGCCTCAGTTGCCCCATCTGTGAAATGGGGATTAAGACAATAAGGCCTAATGGGACAGGGACTGGGTCCAACCTAATAATAATCATGGCATTTGTTAAGTGTTTACTATGTGCCATGCATTGTACTAAGCACTGGGTGGACACAAGCAAATCAGATTGGACACAGTCTTTGTCCCATGTGGGGCTCACAGTCTCAATCCCCATTTTACAGATGAGGTAACTGAGGCACAGAGAAGTGAAGTGACTTGCCTAAGGTCACACAGGAGACAGGTGGCAGAGCCAGGGTTAGAACCCATGACCTTCTCACTCCCAGGCTTATGCCATACTGCTTCCCATCGTTGATTAGCTTGTGACTATCCCAGCACTCAGTATAGTGCCGGACACATAGTGCCTAACAAGTACCATTAAAAAAAATATAATAAAACAAAAAAAATGCTTAGGAAGACTAGGGAGGAAAGGACAGAGCTTGCTGTCCCCTTTACAGCTTCTGAGCTTGGCATTGGTATGCCCTTGGCAAACCTTGGATGAATTAGTAGGCTAGATCTGAAGGAGAGAAGAGAGCCAAAACATCCAGTGACTTAGTACACTGCTTTGTACACAGAAAGAGCTCAGATACATTGTTTGGTATCTCCAGGAGTATCTCATAGGTAAGTTCAGAGGACAAAAGTCTTCCGTCAGTAGCAAGAATCTCTTGTTTAGTACCTGTAGAACCCCATACATGATTTCTTTCTGCTTTTTTCCATAGAGGAAGAAATGTTATTAGATATTTCAAATTCAGTCTCATTTCTAGTTTCAAATTATAGTACATTTTGAGATTTAGAGAATTAGAGGACCAGACCTTTTTTTTTTTTGCGGTCATTTGAGAACACCATGAGTGCTTTCTCAGGTCTTGCTACTCATACTCAAACTTAACTTTATTTCTCCAGATATGAGTCATTTGAATAGTGTGAATATTCTGATAATGTTCAGAATCATGGCACTGAGGAAGGGGCTGCTCTATGACTACAGGAAGGTTTTGTGGCTGAACTGAGCAAGTCATAACTGAATAAATCCCACTGAATGCACCCATAAAGCAGGACCACTTTACAATTCACTTGAGCTGCACTTAGTTACATGTGCGGGTTCAGAGGTTAGTTAACCACAGTGAGGTAAATCAGAAAGTACTTTCACTGTTTAGAAGATCGTGGGGCTGATGTGGAGGAAGGGGCTCCGGACTCATCTCCTGTGCCCTTTTGCCATGGGCCATGACTTGCCCTTCTGGGATAGATATTTTCTCAACTAGAAGCCTCCCCTCCCAGAAGAGAGGTGATAGAAGAACGATTTGCATTTCAGGGGTCATTGCCCAGACCTGCAGTACCATACGTTAGGGGCAACCTTGCCACTGGAGAATGTCTAGTTCAATGTAAATATCATTAGTCAGTAAGGCTTTTTTAGTTATTGTCTGATATTTCTGGGTTCTAGGCCCTTTGTTGTCCACTAGAAAATAGTCAACATATAGAAAAAGTGTAACTCTCAAGATGACTTAGCACCTGATCATAGCTCTCTCCTGGTCAGGGAACATTTTTCTTCTTCAGATGCTATCATTTCAACCTTCTTTCTGTGTGGAGGAAATGTGCTGTCTCCACCCTTTTCTTTTGATTGAGGGTTACCAAAGAATATCCTTGACAGGTGATTCTGGATGACTGTCAGCTGCTAATAAAAACTAAAAATTCACCTGCTGCAGACCCCATCATAAGAGAAGAAGAAAAGAGAAGTTTTTAGGATGCCTAATTCCTCCCCCAAATATAAGTCAAACATTAAATCAACTGAATAATATGAAATTATCACAGTCCCTAGAGATAACCCTTTCAAGCTGCACATCTCTCTAAGCAGAGTCTTTGAAGTATTGTAGATACCACAACCTGGATCTCCCGATTGGCAGGCCTGTAAATGTGTCCCATATCCACCTTTAATGCCTTCGGGGATTTGAGTTTTCAGGGAGCATTACTTCCTCTCTTTTCTTAAGACAAAACAAAAAATGGCAATTAAGAAGTATGACGATGACAGCTCTCGACCAGGGCAATGGGAGCATCTGGATATAATCTCATATTCGAATTAGCCAGCAACCATTTTGGAATTCTCTTTTGGTCCCTGTAGTTCAAGTGGGATGAAGATTTCCCACAAAATTTTACAACCAATCCCAGAGGGTCCTGTGGGAAAAACATAATCGGATCTTCCCGAATTAGCAGAATTAGTCATTATCATTGTCATCAGTATCATCGTTGTCATCCACAACAGCCTTTATTGAAAGTGTACTGTGAGCAAAATACTTAGAAGGCAATCAGAAGAAAAACGAAGGAAGACCAAAACAAGCTCTCTGGCCTTGAGCATTCACTGCAACAAGCAACCATAAGAATATAAGCATATTTCAGATAAATACTAATGATTAATGATTGTGATATTCATTTAGTTTTTACTATGTACCAAGCACTGTTCTAAGCGCTGGGCTAGGTACAAGATAATCAGGTCTAAGTAGGAGGGAGAACAGGTATTGAACTCCCATTTTGCAGATGAGAGAACTGAGGCAAAGAGAAATGAAATGACTTGCCCAAGGTCACAGCGCAGAAACATGGCAGAGCTGGTATCAGGACTCAGGTCCTCTGACTCCCAGCCCTGTGCTCTTTCCACTAGGCATAAATAATGGATACTTCATCTTAAACAGTAACTTCAGGATCCTCCACCAGCCTTCTCCTCCTATGGCGGCTCTCTTCATCCACCACTTCCCAGCTCACACACTTCACTTCTTCTAAGCTTACTTTTTAAAACTGTACCTCACTCTTGACTGTCCCACCTCTAGCCCCTTGCTCATGCTGTTTACACATGGAACGGCATATGGAACTCTCCCCTCAACCTCCCCTCAAAATCCATTAGGCCATAGCCATCTTTGAAGTTTTCCTAAAATCTTATGTCCTTCAGGATGTTTTTCCCTGGTTTGATTTCCCATATCCCAAGGTATATCAACCCACAACTGCTCTTACCACTGTTATGGTATATTTCTACTGAATTGTTGAGTGAATTACTTATTTTGATTTATTCGACTAGTTCATCTTGTATGTTCATTCTACTCTCTAGCCGACTGTTTTTCTTCCTACTGCTCCCACTATTTGTGACTATTTTCTATGTCTGCTCTCTCATTGAATTGTAAGCCCCATGTGATCAGGGAATGTGGTGTTCTGCTTGTGTGGTAAAGGACACACCTGATGATACAATGATGTTGAAAATTTGGTAGAAGTGCGAGTTGCTGTATTGTGGAATATGTTTTCCAGTTGACTTCCATGTTATGATTGAGAATCTGCTCTGGAACCCCAGGCAAAGTAATGTGACATTCTTTTGTGTGTTAATTGCAGTAACCTAAATGCCAGTAAACCATTGTTTAATCTTTGTAGAAGCAATTCAGGCTAGAGCATCACAACCATAACTGAATGAGGAGTGGTATTATGATTGTATTTGCAGAGGGCTTCAGAAGTAGAAGCCTGTTCTGATGACTCTGGAAGTGGTTTTTCAACTATAGGGAAGAATTTGTCCAATTTAGGTTGACCAGCAGCCTTCTTTTTGTTATAAAGTTCCTCATAACAGGTTAACTCCTTCCCAACGATGGACATGTACCGTTAAGCTCCTAGAAGAGCACACTGCTCATGTTGTCCTTTCATTCATTCATTCATTCATTCATTCATTCATATTTATTGAGCACTTACTGTGTGCAGAGCACTGTATTAAGTGTTTGGAAGAGTACACTACCACAATAAACAGACACATTCCCTGCCCACAGTGACTTCCAGTCTTTCAGACTGAGTTGTACCCCACTCCCACCAGCCTCCGTTCCCCTGATCCCCTGATCTCTGCCTCCCCAGGTTCTCTTGATTCTGAACTGTATTGATATAGCACCACATTTTGGCTTTTTATTTCCTTGAATTCTGCCTTTACTGGCTGCCACAGCAGTTGCCACTACCTCCCCAGTGCCTTTGCCCTACAACTTTATATTTTTATGGCATTTGTTAAGTGCTTACTATGTGTCAAACACTAAACTCTGGGGTAGGTACAAGTTAATTAGGTCAAACACAGTCCCTGTCGCGCACGGGACTCACAGTCTAAATCAGAGGTAGAAACAGGTATTTAATCCCCATTTTACAGGTGAGAAAACTGAGGCACAGAAAGGTTAAATGACTTGCCCAAGGTCACACAGCAAGCAGTTGGCAGAGCCGGGATAAGAACGCTAGTCTCCCGACTACCAGGCCTGTGGTCTTTCCACTAGGCTGTGCTGCTTCTCAATTCCCCTACCCTGGCTTATGGCCCAGCTTCCACACCTAAGTCCAAGGTGGAGACAGGGAGGAATCGAGGCACCTTGGGGCTTGTGGGGGGTGGGTGAGTAGCAGTTTCATCCCAAGCCATCAATCATCCTCCTCCCCCCATCCTATCCTGGTCTGTCCCTGCCCCCATTCCTACAGCTGCAGCCGGGGCTGGGAGCTGGATCTGAAAAAGAAAAAGAGAAAAGAGTGTGTGGAGTGCACAGTTTGGGATGCAGCCTTGTGGGTCACCAGGATTGGTTTAAAAAAAGAAAAAATTCTGAAGCACTATGGTGAGACAGGGAGAGGAGAAGCAAACCTGCTGGGAGGATGGGAGAGCGGGAAGATAGTAGAGCAAGGAGAGAGAGGTTGGGGAGGGAATTGAAGAGAGGAAGCTTGGGTGAGTCAGCATAGTGTAGGACATATCTCCAGTGTCACATCTTGTGGCTTGATCATAATCTGAGGTAAGCCTGTATTTTCCCAAGTGCTGGTATGATGCATTGAGCTCATACGCGCTTAATAACTACTATTACTACCATTACTCTCTACTTACTACTTGGCAGATGTGTACGGAAGTGCTGAAGGAGCTGAAGTGGATTTGGAGTGCAGTGGGTGAAGTGGTTAATCAGAAAAGGTTTCAGTAAGGAGATGAGTTTCTAGTAGGGCTGGAAAGAGGGGAGGGACTTGGTTTGACTGAAGGAAAAGGGAGGAGGTCATTCCGGAAACAAACAATGGGCTTTAGTGGTAGCTTGGAAGTGGGAGCACAGGGTCACCATACAGGATGGCTCAGATAGGTGTCTCCACTGTTGTTTTTCTTCATCTAATGACGGCACATCATCATATTTGGGCTGCCTTACTTTCGTTTTAAAGTAGTCATTTCTCTTCTCCTTGCACATCACAATAGATGGAATCCTTCACTGCAGGACACTGGCAGGAAACTGTCCCTTTGACCGAAGCAGCTCTACAGGAGGAGAGTTTACTCACATATTTGGTCCTTAAGAAGTCCAGGAGCCAGAGATCATCTCAGACTTGACCAGGGAGGCAACAGGGTTTGGCAAACATCAGTACTTGATGTGAAATATGCCCGTCTATTTATTAACTGCTAAAACTTTCACCCTCACTCTGCCCTAGCCTGTATTCAAGCTGGGGATTCATTAGCATCAATTGGTTTTCAGGGTGTTTATATCCATGGACCAGTGGCTCCCAGCTCTGATTACTGCCTGAAATTTTCAGTACACTGCTTCCATTTTCAATTCATTTTGCCCCCATTTGACCTAATGTCTGTCCTATGAACCTTCACAGCCGTGATGATAGTAATGGTGGGTTTTGCCCTAAGCAGAGACATGAAGAAAATGCTTTCAAACCTCCCAAACCCTTTCTTTCAGAGGAGAAGACAATTTCATCTTTTGATAGCATCACTGAGTTTGTCAGCCTGCTCCACGAAATTGTCATCACCATGAAAGTGAATGAACATGCCTATCTGTCTCACTGTAGAATAGGACACTGGGTTTTCCTGTTTTACTTTCAGGAACCTTAAATAATAATTTTTTAAAAACCTGCAATAGAATGTTCAGCAGCAGAGACCTGAGGACCCTATCTCACTGCTTCTCTTTGCTTTTGGTTTCTTGGGCAGATCTTTCCCGGGATGACAGGAGAGTTGTCTCTGTGCCCTCACAGTATCTCAATAAGTTCTTCTTGGTGGTCTTCAGGGGCTCATGTTGGGTGGTTTTAAGGGGATGATGTTAGGTGCACTTATTTAGTTAAACTGGAACTTGATTGGGAGGAGTGGCTCATATATATTGTTGTTGTTTTTGCCTGGCTTTGTTTTGTTTACTCTTTCCCTGACAACTGTTTGGCAAGCAAAGAGCTTGTCCTTTTCAGAACTCTCCACTGTGGGTGGCTTAATATTTTTTTCTATGTCTTGACTTCGTGAAAAGAAACCCCTACATTGCTTTCTGGAAGATACCATTTTGGTAAAGCTGATAGTTGATGGTTTTAGAATAAGAGGATCCAAAAACCAGAGTGGATCTGACATGGAAACCCGTGTGTTGGAAGGATGGCAGTTAGCCTGTATGTCATTGTGCTCGAGCAAGAATTGAAAAAAATCTGTAGCGTGCCCTATTTGTCTCAGAGACCTTTAAAAATTGATTGAGAAACAAGAAAAAAAAATGAAAAAACCTACATTGCCATGATCTATTAAATTAGTGTGAACAGATTTGAAAAAAAAGCTCTCCAGTGATTACTGACAGCTTTTGTTCTTGATTTTTTTTTTAAGCCTAAAATGTTTTTTCCTCAATTTTTTTATCATTGAAAATCCTTAAGCTACTCTCTTAGACTCCGTAAACTAGTCGTTCTCTGAGATCTCTTTCATCCTGATATTCTCCGCAGGGTTTCTGACATCACGCACAGCCCACATTGCCCCTCAATCCAAAACAAGAGCCGTTTCCTTCATGGATCCAGAACGTATATTAAAGACTAAGAGAGAGAACCCAATGGATAAAATAGATCAGTTAATCCCTTCATCTAGGCCATTCATTACTTGTGCCATCCATCACCAATTAGCATTTTAGAGTTCTGCCTTTCCAATCTTCTTGGAACTAACTTGCAATCCAGAGAGGTGATTGGAAGTCAGACATATGTCCCCAGAGCTCTCCATTAGAGAAGCAGCGTGGCTCAGTGGAAAGAGCATGGGCTTTGGAGTCAGAGGTCATGAGTTCGAATCCCAGCTCTGCCACTTGTCAGCTGTGTGACTGTGGGCAAGTCACTTAACTTCTCTGGGCCTCAGTTACCTCATCTGTAAAATGAGGATTAAGACTGTGAGCCCCATGTGGGACAACCTGATTCCCCCGTGTCTTCCCCCAGCGCTTAGAACAGTGCTCTGCACATAGTAAGTGCTTAACAAATACCAACATTATCAATCAATGGTATTTATTGAGCAGTTCCTGTGTTGAAAGCACTATACTAAGCACTTGGGAGAGTACAATATAAGAAAGTTGGTGGACACGTTCCCTGCCCAGAGTCCAGGAGCCACAAGGAATCACCTGCCTCCCTGCTCACCATCACTAGGGATTAGCCCCATTCCTACAGGAGTGGTGGGTGGAGGAAGCATATAGACCGTTGGGAAAGTTGTGGTGGTTTGGATCAAGGACAGCCTTGCCTGAAACATTGAGGAGCCTGATATTATATCTTCTTTCCCACCAGATATAATAATAAGAATATTAATTATGATATTTGTTAAGCACTTACTACGAGCCAGGCACTGTACTAGGTGCCAGGGTGAATACAAGCAACTCCTGTGGGACACAGTCCCTGTCCCATGTGGGACTCACAGTCTCAGCTCCTGGTTTACAGATGAGGTAACTGAGGCCCAGTGAAGTGAAGTGGCTTGCCCGAGGTCACACAGGGGACAAGTGGCAGAGCTGGAATTAGAACCCAGGTCCTGTGACTTCCAAGACCATAGTCTTTCCACTAGCCCATGCTGCTAAGGTAGTCACATAGTGCTATTCTTATTGTTCTGTTGATATTACCATTTCACTCCTTCCCTGAATGTTTGCTTTCCACCCATTCCTTTCTTGTTTGTGAGCCAGGAATCTTACCTGAATCAAAAATCAATGTCCACGTATCTCTCCCCAGGACTGTGTTCAGTGTTGTATACATGGCACATGCTCAATACATGTCAGTCATTAGGAGGTTTCTACTAATGATTCACAGAAAGAGTATCACTGTTAATGTTCACTCATGATTCAAGCTCATTTATTCCAAAATGGTGAGTCTGGTTCATGAGTAAGGTCTTGGACTGTAAATCAAATCTGAACCTTCCCTTGTGATAATAATAATAATAATAATAATAAAATTGATCAGCCTTTACTATGCACTTAGCACTTCACTTTTAAGCTTTGGGGGAGATACAAGAAAATCTGATTAGACACCTTCCATGGCCCACCTAGGGCTCATAGCCAGAGGCAGGGGGAAGCACAGGTATTTTTCCCCAAATTAATAGATGAGGAGACAAGAGTCACAGAGAGGTTAATTGACTTGTTCAAGGTCACACAGCAGCCAAGTGGGAAAGCTGGAACTAAAAGCCAGGTCTCCTGGCTCCCAGTGGTATGATCTCTGCCATTAAGCCATGCCACTTGCCCCTGTATAAAATGAAAATCTATTGCACAGTGCAAATTCTCCCGCTGGGGCATCATTTTGTAAAGTTTTTCTTAATTTTTGATTTGCAAAAATCATCTTATAAAATCAATTCATAAAAGCACTTATCATCTCATCAGTATTTATTGAGTGCCTGTTGTGTGCCGGGCACTTCACTATTTGCTTGGGAACATACCATAAAATTAGAAGACATGATTCCTACCCTTGAGAAGTGTACTATTTAATGGAGATGGCAAGCAAGCAACAAACTGCAAATATGCAATAAGTGAAAGAAGGGTATAGATAAAAATGAGAAAAAAGAAAGTAAATAATAATTTTTAAAATGTCAGTGCTAAGGATGACTGATGGGTTGACATGACTTGGATGATGGGAATTAATCAGGGCATGCTTCTTTACAGCGATGGCTTTTTTAGAAGGCCTTTCAAGATGTGCTGGAAATGATTCCATCGATTTGAAGGAGGAGGGTTCTTTGCAGAGGAAAGGTGTGAGCAACAGGTTAGAGGCAGGAGAGTCGAGAATGAGGTACAGTCAGAAAGTTTATTTGTAAGCAATGAGTGTGCGAACTGGGATGTATCAGTCAATCAGTCAGTGCTATTTATTGTGTGCAGAACACTATAGTAAGCCCTTGGGAGAATATAGTACATTTGGTAGACATGATCCCTGCCCCTAAGGAGTTTACAATCTACTGACTGGGAAAAAGAGAAACAATAGCTAGTAGAAAGCCTTAAAGCTAGTGACTAGGTGTTTTTATTTAATGTGGAGAGAAATAGATATCCATTGCAGGGACTCTAAGTGCCTTGTGGGCAGGGAACTTGTCTACCAACTCTGTTATATGGTAGTCTCCCGAATGCTTAGAACAGTGCTCTGTATACAGTAAGTGCTTGGTAAATATCATTGATTGATTGATTGAGGAGAAGAGTGATGCTTTTCTCAATAGCATTTTAAAAGATGATCTGAACTGCTGAGTGCGGGAGACATTGAAGAGAGGAGAAGCTTGGAAGCAGAGCAACCAGAAGACCCCCCCTTGCCTCAGTATAACACTGTATATATAGCAGTGTTATTATTTACATATTATTTAAAATCAACATACCCCTCCTCTGATTCCAGTTGACTTTTCTACCATTCCCCCATTGCCCTTCCCATCGTCCCAGCTCAACATTCGGGCTCCCTTTAAAACTACTCTGCATTCCTCTTCTAGACTGTAAGCTTGCTGTGGGCAGGGAATGTGTCTGTTTACTGTTGTAGTGTACTCTCCCAAGCACTTATTACAGTGCTCTACACACAGTGTGTTCAATAAATACGATTGAATGAATGAAAGAATGAATTCCTACTTTCCTGTGAAATGTGAATACTACTTGTTTTGTCCTGAATCTCACAATTCCTGATTTAAATAACATCCTACAGCTGTTCTTCATAAATGAGACACCTCATCTTCTGTTCTCCTGACTCTCCGCCTTGTTAAGACGTCTTTGTGCTTTGGCATTCACACAGTCCTTCTCTTCACACCCTCTTCTTTATTGCATCCAATTTTCATCTTCTCTTTTACCCTCAGTTTCCCAAGCATCACAAGTCGTATAATGCCTTTATGTATTCCTCCCAGGCTCACCTTATCTAAATTTAAGAGAAGTTTCTTTGGCTTCCTCTTCCATACATCCTTCCCATTGCAGTTAATGAACTTCTCACAACCTAAAAGCTTCCTTAGTCAGAAGCTTCAAGGCCCAGAGAAGATCAGAAAACTCATCCCTTCCACATTTTCTGGATGGAAAATGGAGCAGTGGCAGTAGAAAAAAATCGCGTAAACTGATCTCTTAACACGCCGATGTCTTTTGATAGAAATGTATGATAGAGTGAATGTGAAATTTGGTAGAGAAGCAGCATGGCTCAGTGGAAGAAGCCCGGGCTTGGGAGTCAGAGGTCATGGGTTCAAATCCCGGATTTGCCACTTGTCAGCTGTGTGACTGTGGGCAAGTCACTTCACTTCTCGGTGCCTCAGTTACCTCATCTGTAAAATGGGGATTAACTGTGAGCCTCACGTGGGACAACCTGGTTACCCTGTATCTACCTCAGCTCTTCGAATGGTGCTCTGCACATAGTAAGTTCTTAACAAATACCAACATCATCATTATTATTATTATTATTATTAATTGCTGGGGATTGTCATATATTAATGTCCCTTGAAACCCTTTCCCCTGTGCTGTTGCATACATTGTAATGGAAGTATGGGTTTTTTTTCTGAGTTTGCCTGGTTTTATCCTGACTTCACCTTCCCAATTCATGTTTTTTTAAAATTTGGCTCACTCCTTAAAGAAAAACAAAGAAACCTAAATCCACTTCTGTTTCCCACTCCCCACTCCATCTCGGGGAATTCTATTCCTTCCACTTCTTTCCCTTTCTCATCTCCCACCTCCCACCTATAGGAGCAGCCCCCAGGAGGCTAGAAAAGCCGAAGGAATAGAAGGACTCCTGCTGCGGAGCGCAGAGCCTTTTGCAGTTTCTCTGTCCTTTCCCTTACCTAAGGTTCCCATCTAGGGGAGGTTCCCAGCTGCATCAAGTCCTGTCACTACCATCCCATTCTACCAACATCCTCCCCACCTCACACTGCCTACACCTCGAGTAAGTAATATTAGTGTCACCCTCATTCCTAACTCCATTTGCAGGGAAGCAGCGTGGTCAGTGGAAAAAGCCTGGGCTTCGGAGTCAGAGGTCATGGGTTCAACTCCCGGCTCTGCCACTTGTCAGCTGTGTGACTGTGGTCGAGTCACTTAACTTCTCTGTGCCTCAGTTACCTCATCTGTAAAATGGGGATTAACTGTGAGCCTCACGTGGGACAACCTGATTACCCTGCATCTACCCCAGCACTTAGAACAGTGCTCTGCACATAGTAAGCGCTTAACAGATACCAACATTATTATCTCCTAGACGTGTGACTCGAGGCTTTTGGTCGGTTGGGGGTCGGGGCCGGGGGGAAGAGGGCAATGTCTCTTAAAGCTAAAATACAATCTCCACTTCTTTCTTTCAAATAAAATTTAATCCTGATTTTAACCTAAATTTAAAAAATAAATATAAAGCCCAATAGTTATCCTCAATGATCTGTTTTAACCCATTTTTAACTAGAACTATTGCTGATATCCATACCTATCATTATTTGCAGTGAAGAACTGCTAGTCCATAGAGGCAGTCTGCTTACGGGATATAACCCCTCTTTTTATGTATATGACATGTCTTCGACTGAATCACCCCTTCAGATCACTTTCAATTTTATGATTCTATGAGTCTGAGTTAGACTGATAATCCTCAGTAAACCCTGATGTTCCTATTTTTTTCTTTCTCATTTTTGCAAATAAAAAAATTGCCATAACCTAGAGCATAAAGATTTTTCTGACCATTACTAACTTTCCATCGCTCAATGTCCAGCTACCCCACCCAGAACAAAATATTTTTTTTTCCTTTACTTTGGGCATCTACATTAGATTAATTCTCTTTAAGAGAGATAAGAACATTTTTTACACTCTTTTGTCTCATGTAATAGTTAATATTTATTCTTTATTGACTACATGCATCATCCATCAGAGAAAGAAACCTTTTGCCTTTTGATTCCACTTACAAGGCAAAAGTGAAGATTAGTTGGCTATTTATGTTTAGTGTAAAGGAGGGAGAAGATGTGTTTGTTGGTGTAGCTGTGTTTAAACATAATTTAGTTCTGTGTAGGTTTATCTTTCACATTTTAAGGCACATATATCCAGTCTTACTTGTTAGAGAAATTCATATTAGCTTAAGGAAAGAAAGCTGTATTAAGCCTTGAAGAAAGGTATTTCCATTGCTGTCATCTTTAGAGGCACAATTTTTCACCCAAAGTATGTTGTTAAAAAAAGCTGATTTGAAAACTTGTTCATATGCCTTAGTATGAATGAAAAGGAAAAAGAAAAACCTGCTCATCATTTTGAAGTGATTTTCTATTGTAAGGGTTTCTTCCCCCCTCCCTTTTTGGTAAATCTGCTATTGATAGGTGCAACTTGCACAGAACAGAATGTGTAAAAGTCATTTAAATAATTATTTGATAAATTAATAAGGGGAAATGTTCCAAGACACCACACCCCTCCTACAGTTGATAAGCGATGCCACACAGTGTGAAAATATTTTCCAAAACACTTTATTTTGGAATCAGTGTCAAACAGCAATCTTAGAATAAAACACGTGTACACTGTTCTCTTGGCTCTTCCCTGTGTTAAGAGCAGACTGTCAGTTAGACACCCTAGAGGCTCTGTACCAACCTCTTTTTTTCAGTGTTGTCATTATATCCACCAGTTTGGTGTCACTGGTTTTACACATTGATTTTCAGTTGATAGCTGTCTCTTAAAATATTTGTGCTTAATTATTTGTTGGCTGGTAGGTGCATTTGGGATTTGAAAATCCTATTTCAATTACCAGGCAAAGCTGATCCTTCATTTTCTTTTTTAAGACAACCCAACACTTCTTCCACTCAAATGCACTGTACATATAATATTACATCTGAGGGTTGTTGTATGTATTCCACTGCATTCTGGTATGCAAGTTCAGGTTTTCTGGCCCCAAAGCAACTCAGATTAGGCACAATGTATACGTTAATGATTTCACTGACCAGTTCTCTACATTTACTCTCTGAGATTAATTCAGAGAACACAAAACCTATCCATTTTAGAAATTGCACAGTTTACTTGGTGTCTGTGAAAACTTAAAACCAAACGATGACTTTTTAGAAAGGTTGCAGGCTTTGCACTGAAAAAAATAAACTTGTGGGTTTTCTGCTGGAATCCTTTTCTGAAAGTGTTGCCATTTGGTGCACTTTATGGAACTTGAAACTGCATACAAATCAATTAATTGGGAACAATAGGTATAGCTATCATCTGCTCCTGTTAAAATGGGACAATGCAAAACCACAAATATGAACTGAAGTTGACAGGAAAGGTATTATTATTCAAGTAACGGTGATGGTGATGATGATGATGCTGCTGATGCTGATGATGCAGTTTAGCCTGGAGAAAGCCTGAGTAGCTTTTATATAAC